>NC_141605.1:48399314-48612271 GCF_047967505.1 Dipteris shenzhenensis | reverse complement strand
TGGAGAGCTTCTCTCTCTGCATGTAACACAAAGTCGTATCACAAAGTTGTAACACAAAGTTGTATCACAAAGTTGTAACACAAAGTTGTTACACAAAGTTGTTACACAAAGTTGTAACACAAAGTTGTGTCACAAAGTCGTAACACATTCTCTCTCTTCATGTAGAAGTTGTAACACAAAGTTGTAACACAAAGTTGTAATACAAAGTCATAACACAAAGTTGTGTCTAGAAGTTGTAACACAAAGTTGTATCACAAAGTTGTAACACCTTCTCTTTCTTCATAAGTTCATGTTGGCACAGAGTCAACAGCATGAGATTAAACACAATCACTTGGAGCACTTTGGTGGAGGAGTTGATGTGCTACTCTGTGGAGACTTATGCCAAGCGAGCTTGACTAAAGATAGTTGGGTTTTCTCACAAAACAATGCAACGTTAACATTGACAACATCACTTTGGAAGCACCATGTTCAGTAGTATGAGCTACTCCAACCAATGAGACAAAATAATTGCACATTCTTAGACATCCTACACAAGTTACGAGTAGGGCAACATTCAAAAGAAGACATTCACACTTTAAACACACTATATCTTAGAGTATGAAAACAAAAAGAGCTTGTGCCTCATCTTTTCTATACAAATGCCTTGAAAGACAAACATGATAAGGACGCATTCCAACTTCTTCACTTCCCCTTTATCCCAATGTTACCCAAGATCTCATTGAAGACAAGATGGTTGCCAACATCATGACTTGGAATTTCTAGGTAGCACCTTGCAATCCAATGGTGGGGGGGCTAACAAGTTTGGATGTATCTAAGCTTGTTAATATCTAGCATATGACATCACCTATGCCCTAGATCCATTTGGGAGGAGGCATGGTGTCCTATGAAGAATTTTGGAAGGCAAGGGTGTTTTTACGAAGAGGCATGGCCTAGTAGTACCTTGTAGTCCAGTGGCTTCGAACATTTGGGTAGCACCTTGTAGTCTAATGTGGAGTCTAACAAGTTGGGAATGTTCCTAAGCTTGTTAATATCTAGCATGACATCATCTACACCCTATGATCCATTTGGGAGGACACATGGGGTTCAAGGAATATTGCCAAAAGGCAAGAGTACCTTTTACATTTCCATTATGTTTGTGCTTGTTTTTGCTTCTAGCAATATGGATTTGAATGCAATCACATAATAGAAGTTAACAAACGTTTTCAACATAGTAGCAACAATTTTTAAAATAAACATTATACCCATTTTAAAATTCAATAAACAAACATTGTAAAATTGAATAAACATTAAACATAACAACATTTAATCAACAAACCTTGCAACACTTAGTAAATATTCTAACTACTACTTTCCTACAATAATACTTATGCAACCAACTCCTAACCAACATTGACTAAACATTTAATTAATACTCTAGTCATCGCTTGCAGCACTAGGTGAAACAATAACCATCACTTACAACACTTTATCCTACAATAATAAATTTTGAGTTTTAATAAGTGTGGGAATGGGTTTGAGAGTGCATGCAGGCTGAGTATTTTGGTCATGGCAGGTCGGTGAGGATTAGGGGAAGAGGGAAGCATCCAAGGGAGATGGTTGGCAGTTATTTCGAGGAGGATCTGAGTGTGAAGAGTGGGGGTGAGTATTCCTTGGCTGGTAAAGATCATGCAAGTGTGGTGAGTGTTGTAAGTGGGGGTGAGAGCCCAAGGATAGACCAAGAATGTGCAAAGGAAGATATGTGTCTGCCAAATGATAACAAGCTAGACTTTACCTTGTATGCAACTATGGTGTCAAAGAAGTTGAAGCTGTTACATGCAGGAATAAGCTGGAGAAACAAAGAATTTGAGAGAAAAGGCTGGTTTGATGTAGGGAAGCAACATGCTATACTACTAATAGAGCTCATTAAGCCAAAGCTTGAGAGGCTAGTTCGAGGCAGTGGATACTTGTTTTTTTATTAAGAAGATTCCTTCCATGGTCGAGTTGCATGAGCTTATTGGATATGAGTTTGATATCCCTACCAATGATTATGATGCAAAATTCATGGGGAGAGTTTTTCTCCTCAAGTATGCTTCTGAGTCTGTTAGAGATGAGCTGTCGGCAAGAGTGGTTTCTTTTGTGGGTGCAACAATTCTCCTGATTCCATGGATTCTATGCTTCAGTATTGATGAGTTCATTTTTAAGGAGTTCTTGATTTGGGTGAACTTTCCCAACTATCTTGCTTGGCTGGGGGAGGGTTTTGAGTGGAGTGTGGCATCTCTAGGAAGGGTTCTACATATTCCTCCTTCGTCCAAATCAAATTTTGGGTACAAGCATGCATGGATTTTATGGGAAAAAATTCAAGACATGCTAAATTGCATGAAAAGATGTCTTCTTGATGCGTTGGCTATACGAATCAAGGTGTGATTTGGTCCATTCCCAGATTCATGCTACATTTGTAAGAAGACAATGCACTTTGCTAGAACTATCCTTTGAGGATGCAAAGTTTGGATGTTGCTTCTTATGCTCTTTTCCCCTCTTCTTTTTCCCCTCTTTCAATCTCTTTTCCCCTCTTCCTTCTCTTATGCTTATGCTCTTTTTCCCTCTTTCTTATCTTCTTTTCATAAGCATATGTCTATGCCTATGCTTATGCTTATGCATGAGCATATGTCACCTTCTCCTTCTTCTTCTCTTCTTTTCCCCTCTCCTTTAATCTCTTTTTCTCCTCTTATGCTCTTTTCCCCTCTTCTTTTTCCCCTCTTTTCAATCTCTGTTTCCCCTCTTTCAATGTCTTTTCCCCTCTTCCTTCTCTTATGCTTATGCTCTTTTTCCCTCTTCCTTCTCTTCTACTTATACTCTTTTGAACCTAGCGTACAAGAAAGGAGCATGCAAAAGTTAATCAGGTGGGGGAGGCACAATGGAGGATCGAAGAAAGTAATGAGAAGTCATATCCCTCACATGCAGAATTTCAGAAAGACCCTTGGAAGGTGGTGGAGCAAAAAAGGTCGGGTGTTAGTTGCAAAAATGGGAGAGCCTTACTCGAAGAATGAGAAGTCAAATGGAGAAAAGGAACCTATTGGCTCAAGAGTCTCTCCTTCGAGCACAAGCAAGGAAGGTGAGAGTGAGGTTAAAGGTACATGCTAGAAGGATGCCAATAGATCCTAAGATTGCATGGTGCGAAGTCAATGATGAAGATCAACCAAAGGTTACAGATGAATATATTTTGGATGCCTATGAGAAGAAAAGGCCTTTGGAGGAAAAGAATAAGAATCAGTCTATGGTACAAGGGAACTCTTCAAAAGGAAATTTCAAAATCCCAAGGGGATGTTGAAGAAGCTTAAAGATATGGCTAGCAATGCTAGAAGGGGCAAGGAAAATTGTTTTAACTTCCTCAAGGATGCTTAGATCATGCTATCTCAACAAAAAAACTAGTGGGCACAGTGATGGTAAAGATTTTCAGCCAATGAAATTGCTTTCATGGAATCTGAGAGGAGCATGCGACAAGTTAAAGTGGGTTGGGTGCTTGAGAATGAGTCAATGAAAAAATCCAAACATAACCTTATTGCAAGAAATAAAATGCATAGGAGATGAATCTTTATGGTTATCTTGTAGAAAGTTTGGTTTTGTTTTTTTGTCAACTATACTATAAGAGGGAGAGGGGGTTTGGTAGCATTAGTAAAAAGCTCCTTAAGGGTGAGAGAGGTGTTGAAAGACTCAAATGGTTAGTTTATTAGTGCAAAAATTTGATGTGAGAATTTTTTGTTCTAAGGGGCAAGGAAATTGACATTAGGCATAATAGCTTGCTAGTTGGCTTTGAATAATTCTCTATCAGGGAAGAAATGGATTTTAGGGGGGGACTAGAATATGACTGAGAGAAGTGAGGATAGATGACATGGAGTTCAATTTCTCTCTGGGGGAGAGAGATGTGTGGAATGACTTAGTTTTGACATGGGGGCTGGTAGATTGTGTGTAGTTAACTGAGTTTGGGCTAAGTGGTTGCTCTTCAAATAATAGGAGGGTGGAAGGTGAGTTCACAGCAGCTATGCTTGATAGATAATATATGTCAAATGAAGGTTGGTGGCCAAATCTAAGTGTAGAGCCACTATGTGAGGACATCCCACTAGACTTCCCTCCACTCTAGTTCTGTGAAGAGAGTGGCAGAGAAGGAAGGAGTCTCACTTGCAGCTTTCTCACATACACAATGGGGGAATATACACAAAGGTGGAGGCTAAAAATAGTTTTCCTCTTCTTAGTTGTGAAAGCCAAAAGAACTCTTAGTACAAAAGAATAGGTGAACCCTATATGTGGGTCTCAAACCAAACTCAGCTAAGTAAGGTGGCATACTAATTGAGCCACTAACTAGAGTACATAAAGATAGCTATCATCTAGCTATTATTCATGGGTGGTGTACCAACCGCATCTGTAGCTAACAAGTCAGTGACATAAATGCACAATTGTCACCCTGGCATATCACGAGTGGAGCTCTATATCTCAACACTCCCCCTCGAGCTCAATCCCAATTCCTACACAGCAGGTCTCTGAACTTGTGCAGCTTCTCTGCACCCAATGCCTTCTTGAATATGTCAGCTACCTGATCCTCTGTGCTAACATAAACTAGATCAATAAAACCTATTAGAACCTTCTCCTGCACATAGTGATAATGCACCTCAATGTGCTTTGTTCTAGCAACATAGACTGGGTTATTTGCCAAGTGTATACTGCTCATGTTGTCACAATAAATGACAACTGGCCCATCTATAGACTGATGCATATCATAAAGTAGCTTATGCAACCAAGCTACCTCACAGGCAGCCATTGGTGCACCCCTATACTCAACCTCTGTGCTTGATAAGGCAACTGTAAACTGTTTCTTGCTACTCCAAGTGACTATAGCACTCCCAAAAGAGAACATATATCCACTTGTAGATAGTCTATCAAAAATACTACCAGCCCAATCAACATCAGTGTATCCATGCAACTGTATCTGAACCCCATTCTCATAAAATAGTCCATACTGCAATGTGCACTTCACATACCTTAGTATGCGTCTAGTCGCATCCTAATGCGGTTTCCTTGGAGCCTACATAAATTGACTTACCAACCCAATAGCATAGTTCACAGTGCACTCTTGCACTTTTTGGCTGTGCTATCTGTAAAGATTTGCTCCCAAACTCGAAAAAAAGGAAAGCAACACTGATCCTCTTACTAGGACACCGTGAACTTGGTTTGCTTTCTTGAGATCCTTACCATGAACCGAGCTCTAATACCATGTGAAGAGATGGGAGAGAAGGAAGGAGTCTCACTTGCAGCTTTCTCACATACAGAATGGGGGAATATACACAAAGGTGGAAGCTGAAAACAGTTTTCCTCTTCTTAGTTGTGAAAGCCAAAAGAACTCTAAGTACAAAAGAATAGGTGAACCCTATATGTGGGTCTCAAACCAAACTCAGCTAACTAAGGTGGCATACTAACTGAGCCACTAACTAGAGTACATAAAGATAGCTATCATCCAGCTATTATTCATGGGCGATGTACCAACCGCATCTGCAGCTAACAAGTCAGTGACATAAATGCACAACGGTCACCCTGGCATATCATGAGTGGAGCTCGATATCTCAACAGTGAGCATATGAATGCTAGTAGTAGGAGTGTGATTCAACACATACACTGCAATTGCAAGTGCTTTTGTCCAATAATAATCAGGTAAGTTCTTTTCATTCAACATGGCTCTACTAGACGAACCACTCAACCCATTCTTACGTTCAGCCAGTCCATTCTACTGTGGTGTATATGGGCATGTAAGCTCCCGTCTAATCCCATGATAGGCCAAAAAGTCATGAAATTCATTGAAAGATATTCACCTCCATTATCTGATCTCAAGCATGTGATATATGACCCAAACTCCTTTTCGACATGTGGCTTGAAATGCTTGAAGGCAAGCAAGACCTCATCCTTATGCTTCAAAAAATACAACCATATATACTGGCTGAAATCATAAATGTGATATAATATGATGAACCTCCCATCGAGGTAGTTTGAGCTGAACCCCATGTTGAGATACCGAGCTCTACTAGTGATATGCTAGGGTGACCGTTGTGCATTTATGTCACCGACTTGTTAGCTGCAAATGCAGTTGGTACACCGCCCATGAATAATAGCTGGATGACAGCTATCTTTATGTACTCTAGTTAGTGGCTCAGTTAGTATGCCACATAGCTTATATGATTTTGGTTTGAAACACATATAGGGTTCACCTATTCCTTTTGTACTTAGAGAGAGTTCTTTTGGCTTTCACAACTAAGAAGAGGAAAATTGTTTTCAACCTCCACCTTTGTGTGTATTCCCCAATTGTGTACTTCTCTCCCACTTTCTTCACATGGTATCAGAGCCAAGTTCGTGGTAAGGAGCTCAAGAAAGCAAACCAAGTTCATGGTGTCTTGGTAAGAGGATCAGTGTTGCTTTCCTTTTTCGAGTTTGGGAGCAAATCTCTACAGGTAGCATAGCTGAAAAGTGCAAGAGTGCACTGTTCAGATTGGGACACCCTTCGTGGTGTGGCGAGAGGGCAGTATATGTTGTGGGTAAGGGCAAAGCTTTGGGTGTCATTATTTTTTTGATTGGAGGCCATTTTGGGGCCCATTTTGGCGGCAAAAGTTTTCCATAGGCACTAAGAAAAGTGCCTTGTTTTTGCTATGCGACCACTGTTCTGCACGTCGGTGAAAAGTTGTCATAAAATTTGCATCCTATGCTTGTACGCAGAGATATTGAGAGGGACAAAATCATTCTTATTGCCTGTTGATGCAAAATCATCACTAAGAAGTGACTGTGTGGTCAAATACCACTTTTGTCAGTTTTGCAGATTTGCCCTTGTGAGTCAGAAGTTGTGTTTTTTGCACTGATAGAATATTTTTGCAGTGTTTTGTAATGGCGTCTGATGCTCTTTCACAGATAGTCACTGAAAAGCTTGACAAGAACAACTTCCAAGCATGGAAGTTTAGAATGACAAATTTCCTTAAGAAAAAAGGCTATTGGGAGTTCATTACTGGAGCTGAACAAGAACCAATTATTCTTAATGTTCCCAATCAACAAGAGTTGAAGGCATCCTATGGAGGAGGACGTGGTAACTTTAGAGGTAGGGGGAGCCAAAGAGGTCGTGGTGGATGGTAGAGAGGCCAAAATGCAAACAGCAATGTTGAATGCTACTACTGTGGTAAAATGGGTCATATGGTTAATGACTGCTATAAAAAGCAGAATGACATCATGAATGGAAAATTTCAGCAAGGCAATTATGCATCCTCTAGTAGACAAGGTGATGACAGAATTGAGCATCTGTTTATGGTGTAGCACATGACCAATTCTGTGACAAGTGCAGGAGAAAGCAATGATGTGTGGTATGTTGACTCAGGTGTGTCAAACAACATGACAAGTCATGCACAATGGATGTAGGATGCAAGGAAAATGGAAAGACCAGGATTTGTGGAGATTGGTGATGATACTGCACATCCTATTGTGCAGATTGGTAAAATTCCTTTGTCTATGCAGGATGGAAAAAAGAAATACCTGTCTGATGTATTTCATGTCCTGAATATCACCAAGAACCTAGTTTCTATTGGTCAAATGGTTGAGCAGGGCTTGCAGGTCAGATTTAATTCTCATGGATGCTTTGTTGAGGATATGAAAAATAAAGGTCGCTTGATAGCAAAAGGGAAGAAGAAGGGTAGGATGTTTTCGTTGGATGCAGAGATGCCTGAATTGAGTGCAACAATGTTTGCACATGGGACTGGTGTAGTTGCAGATATTGATATCTAGCATAAATGCATTGGTCATGTTAATGTACAATGACTTAAATTAATGTAGGCTCAAAATATTATTGCAGGATTGCTTAAGTTCAAGGTTGCAAAAAAGCATAAGGTATGTGAAGCTTGTCAATTTGGAAAATAGGCAAGGAAACCATTTCCTAGACATGTTCAAGAGAGTAAGAGGCCATTGGAATTAATCCACTCTAATGTGTGGACTACTAAAGCTGCATCTATTGGAGGCTGTCATTATTTTGTCACTTTTATTGATGACTACAGCATAAAAGTTTGGGTGTATTTTATGAAAAAGAAAAGTGAAGTGTTTGGGCATTTCAAAGCTTTTAAAGCTATGGTTGAGAATGAAATAGGCCTGCAAATAAAATGCCTAAGGTCAGATGGAGGGGGAGTGCCCCTCTTAAATGAGTTTGCAAGGTTCCTGCAGGAGCATGGCATAAAGCAGCAATATTCATGCAGTCATACCCCACATCAAAATGGACTTGCAGAAAGGAAAAACAAGCATATTGTAGAGGTATCTTGTGCCATGCTCAACGAAAAAGACTTGCTACATTATTATTGGGCTGAAGTAGTTTCCATAGCAGTCTACGTAATGAACAGGACTCCCAGTGAAGCAATACATGGCATGACACCAGAGGAGAGGTATACTGGTAGGAAACCAGATATTTCTCATTTGAAAGTTTTTGGTTGCATTGCCTATGTTCATGTGCCAGATGAGTCGAGATCCAAGTTGGATCCAAAAGCTCAAAAATGCATCTTTATTGGTTATTCTCTGGCAGAAAGGATATAGATGCTATAACCCTTCTACTCGTAAGTTTACAATGAGCAGAGATGTTTTTTATGAGATGAGAAGCTGGTATAAACTAGTAAATGTGATTGATGATGTAGATGCACAAAATGGTAATGCTGCACAGAATTCAAAGCAGTCACTCACAAGATATTAGTGGACCTGTAGTGTCCTCTAGCAGTGGTTCACATACTTAACCATGGACAAGTAGATTGAGATTAGGAGGATCTCCTCAAAACAATCCAGATAGTGGTATGCAAGTATTGAGAAGATAGTGTAAGAGAAGGAAGGAGTCTCACTTGCGGCTTTCTCACATACACAATGGGGGAGTACACACACAAAGGTGGAGGCTGAAAACAGTTTTTTTCTTCTTAGTTGTGAAAGCCAAAAGAACTCAAGAACAAAGAAATAGAGGAACCCTATCTGTGGGTCTCAAACCAAACTCAACTAACTAAGGTGGCATACTAACTGAGCCATGAACTAGAGTAGATAAGGATAGCTATCATCCAGCTATTATTCATGGGCGGTGTACCAACCGCATCTACAGCTAACAAGTCGGTGACATAAATACACAACAGTCACCCTGGCATATCACGAGTGGAGCTCAATATCTCAACACTCCCCCTCGAGCTCAATCCCAATTCTTGCACACCAAACAGGTCTCTGAACTTGCGTAGCTTCTTTGTGCCCAATGCCTTCGTGAATATGTCAGCGACCTGATCCTCTGTGCCGACATAAACTAGATCAATAAAACCTAGTAAAACCTTCTCCCGCACATAGTGATAATGCACCTCAATGTGTGTTGGCTCTTTCCTACCGCTTTCGTAGGAAGAGCTGGGTAATCTATGTTGCAGGGTTCCGAGGCTTTTTGTCACCTACAGATATATTGGAATTGTCGTTGTAGTATATATGTAGCTTAGGACCTCGAGTCGTGTTCCGGTGAGAGACGTAGGCTTAAGTGTGGTGAGTAAACATAATGCAAGCATGTGTAAAAGGCACGCAAACCATTGTTGTTGGGGTAATGAAGGCTTTTGCCTTCATTGGGGGTTGTAGGGTTTAGGAGGAGTTTAAGGGTTCAGAAGGAGGTTCCAGGGTTTAGAAAGAGTTCAGGGTTAGAAAGAGTTCCAGGGTTCAGAAGGAGGTTTCAAGGTTTAGAAGGAGTTCAGGGTTAGGAGGAGGATCCAAGGTTCAGAGTAGAGTACATGGTGGAGAACTTGTCTCCCTCGTAGATCATTGAGTTTAAGGGTTTAGGAAAGCATAGGAGTGGGAGAGGAAGAAGGTGTAAGAGCATGGGTGAAGTAAGAGAGAGAGGAGGAAGGAGGAGGAGGGAAGAGGAGGAGGGAGAGGGAGGAGAGAGGAGGAGGAGGAGGAGGGAGGAGGAGGAGGAGGAGGAGGAGGGAGGAGGAGGAGGAGGAGGAGGGAGAAGGAGGGAGGAGGAGAGGGAGAGGGTGAGTTGCAGGGTTGGAGGAGAGGGGAGAAGGGTTGCAAGGTTAGGACATGCTTTTGGACGTGCAGTGCAAGGAAGCATGGACACTTGAGACAAATGCTTGGAATACCAATGTAGACTCAACACAATGCCCCAAGAGTGTGGGCTTCATTCCATTATGAGGTATTTATACAAGTTGGAGAGCTTCTCTCTCTGCATGTAACACAAAGTTGTTACACAAAGTTGTAACACAAAGTTGTAACACAAAGTTGTGTCACAAAGTTGTATCACAAAGTCGTGACACATTCTCTCTCTTCATGTAGACAAACTCGTAACACAAAGTTGTTACACAAAGTCGTAACATAAAGTTGCTCTGCGATTCTATGATTTTCTCCACAACCGTAACACTTGATTGGTGCGCGAAATGTGTTGGGTCGAACTTGATTTGCATAGACTGGTATTAGACCCTCTGCACCTTCTACATAGTACACTGGGTACTCTGCTTCATACTCAAATAGTGACTCTACTTCTTCGGCTTGTAATTGATGTATGGGAACTGCCTGAGGGGCTGGATTTGGTGCTCTTGGATACGGTCGTGGATTCAGATTCCTGAGTAGTTGTGGGACTTGTGTCCGAACGGGAACAGGATTTAGTCTCGGAGCTGGGGGCGCTTGTGCAAGTGCCGGTTGCCTGTATACTGGCATGGGTGCCGCTTGGTATTGTGGTGGTCGAGGCGGATTGTTGCGCATGTTGAAGATGCAACTGGTCTCATCATGGCCGCCGACGACACAGATATGGCACCACAACCGTGGCAGTGGATTTGCTTGTGCAGTGATTCTTGCTCTTAGGACTGGGCATTCATTTGCTGTATGATTGGCCAAGTAGTGTGGGCACCAGACATTTTCTCGCCGTGGATATGTTTGAGTTGGCGGCTGAGACAAGTGAAGTTTTTGATCCATGGCCTGCATCATATCTTCTTTCAGCTTCAAGGTCATGGCCTCGAGGCGATCTTCATTGGATGTTTCGGCAGAGTCCTTTGATTTACCTTTTTTCGAGCGCTTATCTCGTGTATTTGATCTGGCATCATCACTGCTAGTGTCTGAATCTGTCATGCCATCTTCGATGTCAATGGCTGCCGCATGAGCAGCACTGAATGTTTCATAGCTACTTATCTTTTTCATATCCTTGCGGATTTTCTTTCGTAGACCTGCTATGAACCATGCCGTGAGGTACTTTGCATCTGGGCGTGGGTCACATTTTGCGATCAATCTCTTCATCTTTCCCAGGTATGTGCGTACATCTTCCCTCCGGCCTTGTTCGATCTTGCTGAGTTGGAGAGCGGGATCATCTTGTAGCCTTTCCATTTGAAAGCGACGTTTGAATTCGGTTTGAAGTAGGTCCCATGTGGCACGTTCTTCCACAAGAAGGTCGAGGTACCATTCTGACGCCTCATCAGTTAAGGCCATTGGAAACCAAGCCACCTTAGTTTCATGGGATTGATCACCACCTGCTCGACATGCGGCATCAAAATGTTGGAGGAAGCGAGCAGGGTCTCCCCTACCATTATATTTGGGAAGTTCCAGTTTTCCCAAGGGGCGTCGGCCGTGATTGTTGTGATTTCGTCGATTGAAGAAGTTGTCAGCCTCGGCATCGAGCTCGATGTCCCCATCATGCTCAGGACGGCGTCCAGCCATGTTGGGGCGTGGAGGAGTTAAAGGAAGTTGTTGAACCTCAGGGGGGGATTCGGGGTAGAGGATTGGCGGGGGCGGTTGTTGCAGTGGAGTAAGTTGCGGATTGGGCGAGCGTTGGAGTCGAAGTCGTTGGCCGGAACGTAACTGCATGCAGATGGTGCATGATTGGCTAAGGGGATCGCTACCCCAAGGGCGGGCGTGGAGGTGGTGTCGTTAGGAGAGTTAGAGTGATGTTAGTTTGTGTAGGGACCGTCGTGTTAATAATGTGCCTAGGATTGTCCTACGTGTGTAGGGAAATGTGCCGGTGCAGACGGATCGTTAATCGGAGGTCGCGGCGTGAAAATACGAGTGAATTAAGGCAAAATGAGGCCCACACGGGGGCGCGAACGAACGTGTGCTAGGGATGCCGAAATGGTGTGCAATGGGCTGGAAAAAAACCCCGTAACGTAGTGTTTCCGTGTGTGAAATTTGGGTTCAAACGGGGTTCAATTTGGGTCCCAAACGGATGAGTTTCGAGGGGTTAAAGGAGGGCTAAATTTGGCGTTTGGGGGGGTCCTAATGGTGGTGTGAATGGACTTTAGGTCCAACCGAGGGGTTGAAACTAAGTGACTCTAGTTAGACTAACTAACCTAGATCCTCCCAGTTACTGTAACTGGGAGGTTGAACTAACTGTAGTTAGATACTAACTGAAGAGTTAGTCTAACCTAACTGGGGGTTAACCTAAACTAACCTAACTAGTCTAACCTAACTAACCGAGGGTGAACTAACCTACTCTAACCTAACCTAACTCTAGTTAATGCTAACCGAACTAACCTAACCTAACTGTAGTTAGGACTAACTAACCTAGGGTTAATCGACTAACCTAACCGTAGTTAGTAACTAACCTGAGGTTAGTTTTAGGTTAGGTTAGGTTTTTTTTTTTTTTTTTTTTTTTGGGCTGTGGGGGCTGCCCGACGGCGGCGGCCGGGGGGGGGGGGGGTGGCGCAGGGGGGGGGGTTTGCGCGGGGGGTGAGGGAGGGCGAAGGGGTGCGCGGGGGGACGAGGGAGGGCGAGGGAGGGCGAGGGTCGGAGAGGGGGAGGGAGGGCGAGGGTCGGAGAGGGGGGCGAGGGAGGGCGAGGGAGGGCGAGGGGGCGGGGTGAGTGCGGGCGAGGGTCGCGGGGCGGGGGAGGGCGGGCGGTGAGAGAGGACAGGGGGCGGGGTGGCGCGGGCTGGGGGGCGCGGGAACGACGGCGGGGGGGCGGCGCTGTGTGCGCCGCCGCGGGGGCGGTGCGGGGGACGGCGCGGGCGGGGGGCGGGGCGGGGGACGGCGCGGGCGGGGGGCTGGCTGCGGGCGGGGGCTGGGCTGCGGGTGGGGGTGGCGCGGGGCGCGCCGCCGTGGGGCGGCTCGGGGCTGCGGCGGGGTGGCGCGGTGCGCGCCGTCGCGGGGGGCGGGGTTGCGGGCGGGGGCGGCGCGGGGTCGCCGCCGCAGGGCGGCGGCCGGGGTGGAGGGGCGCGGGGCGGCGGCGCTGCGTGCGCCGCCGCGGGGGGTAGCGGGGGGGTACAGAGAGGGGGGGGTAAGGGGGAGGGGGTAAGGGGGAGAGAGAGGAGAGGGGGGGTGGAGGGGCGAGCGTAAGGGGGTGGGGGAGAGAGAGGGATGGGGGACGAGGGGGTAAGGGGGAGAGAGAGGAGAGAGGGTGTGGGGGAGAGAGTGAGGGGGAGAGAGGAGAGAGGGAGTGAGAGGGGGTGGAGAGAGAGAAGAGAGAGAGAGAGGGGAAAAAGGGGAGAGAGGAGAGAGAAAGGAGAGAGAAGGGGGGAGGGGGGAAGGGGGTGGTGGAGGGGAAGGGGGAGAGGAGGAGGTGGTGGTGGAGAGGGGGAGGGGGTGGTGGAGGGGGAGGGGGAGAGAGGGGAGGTGGTGGTGGGGGGGAGGGGGTGGTGGAGGGGAAGGGGGAGAGGGGGAGGTGGTGGTGGAGAGGGGGAGGGGGTGGTGGAGGGGGAGGGGGAGAGAGGGGAGGTGGTGGAGGGGGGGAGGGGGTGGTGGAGGGGAAGGGGGAGAGGTGGTGGTGGAGAGGGGGAGGGGGTGGTGGAGGGGGAGGGGGAGAGGGGGGAGGTGGTGGAGGGGGAGGGGGAGAGGGGGGAGGTGGTGGAGGGGGAGGGGGTGGTGGAGGGGGAGGGGGAGAGGGGGGAGGTGGTGGAGGGGGAGAGGGTGGTGGAGGTGGTGGAGGGGGAGAGGGGGGAGGTGGTGGAGAGAGAAGGGGGGAGGTGGTGGAGGTAGTGGAGAGAAGGAGGGAGGAGGAGGGAGGAGGTGGAGAAGGTGGTGGAGGTGGTGGAGAGAGAAGGGGGGAGGAGGTGGAGGGGGTGGTGGAGGGGAAGGGGGAGAGGAGGAGGTGGTGGTGGAGAGGGGGAGGGGGTGGTGGAGGGGGAGGGGGAGAGGTGGTGGTGGAGGGGGAGGGGTAAAAGAGCAACAAAAAAAACTGAAAGACGGAAATTGAAAAGCAAGGCGAAGTGGTTACCTGACGCTCTCCAAGTCTTTCTCGATGGAACGGGATTGTCGCGGAACAATGGACGGTGGGTGGAAGGCTAGGTCATCGCTGCGAGAAGGGCTCGATGTCACTTACATGGCGAGGATAGGAGTAAGGGGGCGGTCGATGGAGAGGGAGGAGTGTCTTGCGTGGGGCTCGGAAGGAGGAAGAGAATGGAGGCAAAAGGGAAAGATGAAGAATGAGGGGGGGTGGAGTAGGTTTTTATAGGTTTGGATTTTAGGTTTAGGGTTTAGGTTTAGGGTTTAACCCTAAACTCTTCCCGAGCCATAACTCTTTATGGAGAGCTCGGTTTGCCTTTCTGTAAAAAGGTAAAATGATCGTAATTGAAAGCTCTACGCAACCGTGTCCACTACCTAGCCTAATTGTACATCATGTGGCTTTTACACCTACCTACGCATGTTTACTCGCTACTTGAGACGCTAGTCTCCCCGGCAACGGCGCCAAATGTTGGCTCTTTCCTACCGCTTTCGTAGGAAGAGCTGGGTAATCTATGTTGCAGGGTTCCGAGGCTTTTTGTCACCTACAGATATATTGGAATTGTCGTTGTAGTATATATGTAGCTTAGGACCTCGAGTCGTGTTCCGGTGAGAGACGTAGGCTTAAGTGTGGTGAGTAAACATAATGCAAGCATGTGTAAAAGGCACGCAAACCATTGTTGTTGGGGTAATGAAGGCTTTCGCCTTCATTGGGGGTTGTAGGGTTTAGGAGGAGTTTAAGGGTTCAGAAGGAGGTTCCAGGGTTTAGAAAGAGTTCAGGGTTAGAAAGAGTTCCAGGGTTCAAAAGGAGGTTTCAAGGTTTAGAAGGAGTTCAGGGTTAGGAGGAGGATCCAAGGTTCAGAGTAGAGTACATGGTGGAGAACTTGTCTCCCTCGTAGATCATTGAGTTTAAGGGTTTAGGAAAGCATAGGAGTGGGAGAGGAAGAAGGTGTAAGAGCATGGGTGAAGTAAGAGAGAGAGGAGGAAGGAGGAGGAGGGAAGAGGAGGAGGGAGAGGGAGGAGAGAGGAGGAGGAGGAGGAGGAGGAGGAGGAGGAGGAGGAGGAGGGAGGAGGAGGAGGAGGAGGAGGGAGAAGGAGGGAGGAGGAGAGGGAGAGGGTGAGTTGCAGGGTTGGAGGAGAGGGGAGAAGGGTTGCAAGGTTAGGACATGCTTTTGGACGTGCAGTGCAAGGAAGCATGGACACTTGAGACAAATGCTTGGAATACCAATGTAGACTCAACACAATGCCCCAAGAGTGTGGGCTTCATTCCATTATGAGGTATTTATACAAGTTGGAGAGCTTCTCTCTCTGCATGTAACACAAAGTCGTTACACAAAGTTGTTACACAAAGTTGTAACACAAAGTTGTGTCACAAAGTTGTATCACAAAGTCGTAACACATTCTCTCTCTTCATGTAGAAGATGTAACACAAAGTTGTTACACAAAGTTGTAACACAAAGTTGTAACACAAAGTTGTGTCACAAAGTTGTATCACAAAGTCGTGACACATTCTCTCTCTTCATGTAGACAAACTCGTAACACAAAGTTGTTACACAAAGTCGTAACATAAAGTTGTGTCTAGAAGTTGTAACACAAAGTTGTATCACAAAGTTGTATCACCTTCTCTTTCTTCATAAGTTCATGTTGGCACAGAGTCAACAATGTGCTTTGTCCTAGCATGATAGACTGGGTTATTTGCCAAGTGTATACTGCTCATATTGTCACAATAAATGAAAACTGGCCCATCTGTAGACTGATGCATATCATAAAGTAGCTTATGCAACCAAGCTACCTCACATGCAGCCATTGCTGCACCCCTATACTCAGCCTCTGTGCTCGACAAGGCAACTGTAGGCTATTTCTTGCTGCTCCAGGTGACTGCAGCACTCCCAAAAGAGAACACATATCCACTGGTAGATCGTCTATCAGAAGTACTACCAGCCCAATCAGCATCAATGTATCCATGCAACTGTATTTGAACCCCAGCCTCATAAAATAGTCCATACTCCAATGTGGACTTCACATACCTGAGTATGCGTCTAGCTGCATCCAAATGCAGTTTCCTTGGAGCCTGCATAAACTGACTTACCAATCCAATAGCGTAGCTTAAATCTGGCCTAGTAATAGTCATATAAATCAAACTTCCTACTATGCATCTGTACATAGTAGGGTCTTCCAGAAGCTCACCCGCATCTGTGCTCAGCTTCACATTCTACTCCAAAGGAACTGAAATAGGCTTACAGCCTATCATCCCATATTTGGACAACATGTCCAATCCATACTGCCTCTGCAAGAGCTATATCCCACTTGGTGATCTAATCACCTCAATTCCTAAGAAATAACGCAGCTCTCCCAAATCCTTCATCTCAAACTTCTGCTTCAATAGCATTTTCACATGAAGGATATCTTCATCACTATCACCTGTGATGATCAAATCATCAACATAAATGACAAGCAGCATAATACCTTTCTCTGTTTTTCTCACATAGAGTGAGAAATCTGCCTTGGAAATCTGAAATCCAATAGTGACAAGATACTGTCCTATCTTGTCAGACCATGCTCTAGGTGCTTGCTTCAAGCCATACAATGCTTTCTTCAACCTACAAACAAACTCAGGATGAACAACATGCACATAACCTGGTGGCTGCTCCATAAAGACCTCTTCTTGCAAATCACCATGCAAGAAGGCATTCTTTACATCCATCTGATGTAAAGACCATCCCTTTGATGCAACCATAGCAATGACTGCTCTTACAGTTGCCATCCTTGCAACTGGACTGAATGTTTCTTCATAATCAATGCCATATGTCTGTGCATACCCCTTGACAACTAATCTTGCCTTGTATCTGTTCACAGAACCATTTGCATTGTGCTTGATCTTATAAACCCACTTACAACCAATTGCATTCTTGTCTTTAGGCAAAGGCACCAATTCCCATGTAGCATTTGCTTCCAAGGCATCCATTTCTTCATCCATGGCTTTCTCCCATTTTTCATTTCCCATGGCTTGTTCAAAAGAAGTGGGTTCTAGTTCCTGTATCACTTTGACCATATAGGCATAGTGAATGGCTATAAATCCATCATATTTCAGCCTATCCACAGGATACCTAGCTCTGGTAGACCTGCGCAAAATAGGCTCACTTCTAGATGCTCTCAAAACATCCCTGGTCTTCCTTACTCCAGGTGTAACAACAGAAGGAATACCCAACTCATCATCAATTCTCTATCTGAGCCACTGGATTCACCATCCACATAAGAGTGACCTGCATTCATATGAAACATAGGCTGATCTACCTTCTCTTTTCCTTTTTGTGATACCTGTGTACCACTATCTGCATTGCGTTGAGGAGATTCTCTTGATCTCAATCTACCTGTCCATGGTGAAGTATGTGAACCACTACTAGAGGACACTGCAGGTCCACTAATATTTTGTGATTGCTGAGCCGTTTTGGTAAGACGATCAACCACCACAAGGATCGAATCATATCCACCTTGTGTCGTAGGCAGCCCTATAATAAAGTCCATGGAAATGCTCTCCCACTTACCTAGTATCTCCAAGGGCTGTAAAAGTTCGGGTGGCTTCACAAGCTCTGCCTTACTTACCTGACGCGAAAAACAACGTGTCACATATTCATGAATATGCTTTTTCATCTTTGGCCAAAAGAAATCTCGCTTCACGAGATCATATGTCTTCTCGACTCCTGGATGTCCCACACATGGGCTATCATGGCATTGTCGAATGACTCTCTGCCTGAGATCATTCTGATTAGGTACTGGTTTATACCAGCTGCTCATCTCATCAAAAACAACATCTTTGCTCACTGTAAACTTACGAGTAGAAGGGTTATAGCATATATAGCCTTTCTGCTATAGAGAATAACCAATAAAGATGCACTTCTTAGCTTTTGGATCCAACTTGGACCTCAACTCATCTGGCACATGAACATAGGCAATGCAACCAAAAATTTTCAAATGAGAAATGTCTGCTTTCCTACCAGTATACATCTCCTCTGGTGTCATGCCATGTATTGCTGCAATGGGAGTCCTGTTCATTATGTAAACTATTGTAGTAACTGCTTCAGCCCAATAATAATCTGGTAGATCTTTTTCATTTAGCATGGCCCGAGATACCTCTCCAATATGCTTGTTTTTCCTTTCTGCAAGTCCATTTTGCTATGGGGTATGACTGCATGAATATTGCTACTTTATGCCATGCTCCTTCAGAAACCTTGCAAACTCATTTGATAGGTACTCTCCCCCTCCATCTGACCTTAGGCATTTTATTTGCAGGCCTGTTTCTTTTTCAACCATAGCTTTAAAAGATTTGAAGTGCCCAAACACTTCACTTTTCTTTTTCATAAAATACACCCAAACTTTTCTGCTGAAGTCATCAATAAAAGTGACAAAATAGTGACAACCTCCAATAGATGCAGCTTTAGTAGTCCACACATCAGAGTGGATTAATTCCAATGGCTTTTTACTCTCTTGAACATGCCTAGGAAATGGTTTCCTTGCCTGTTTTCCAAATTGGTAGGCTTCACAAACCTTATGCATTTCTGCAACCTTGAATTTAGGCAATCCTACAACAATATTTTGGGCTTGCATTGATTTAAGTCACTTTATATTAACATGACCAATGCATTTATGCCAAATATCAATATTTGCAACTACACCGGTCCTATGTGCAAACATTGCTGCACTCAATTCAGGCATGTCTACATCCAACGTAAACATCCTGGCCTTCTTCTTTCCTTTTTCTATCAAGCGACCGTTATTTTTCATATCCTCAAAAAAGCATCTATGAGGATTAAATTTGACCTGCAAGCCCTGCTCAACCATTTAGCCAACAGAAACTAGGTTCTTGGTGATTTTTGGGACATGAAATACATCAGACAGGTATTTCTTTTTCCCATCCTGCATAGACAAAGGAATTTTACCAATCTGCACAATAGGATGTGCAGTATCATCACTAGTCTCCACAAATCCTTGTTTTTCCTTGCATCCTGCATCCATTCTGCATGACCTATCATGTGGTTTGATGCACTTGAGTCAACATACCACACATCATTTTGATCTTCTGCACTTGTCATAGAATTGGTCATGTGCTGCACCCTAAATAGATGCTCATTTCTATCATCACCCTACCTACTAGAAGATGCGTAATTGCCTTGCTGCAATTTTCCATTCATAATGTCATTCTACTTTTTGTAGCAGTCCTTAGCCATATGACCCATTTTACCACAGTAGTAGCATTCAACATTGCTGTTTGCATTTTGGCCTCTCTGCCATCCACCACGGCCTCTTTGGCTCCCCCTGCCTCTAGAGTTACCACGTCCTCCTCCATAGGACTGGTTTTCTTGAGTTTGCTGCATATTTTGATTTCTACCATGGCCTGTAGATCGGCCTCCTCTACCTCTGCCTCTACCTCTTCTAGCATTTGAGTAGAAGATAGTTTCTTTTGAAGTTCCTCCTAAAGAATATGCACCCCCATTTCTCTGCTCTTCAGAAATTAGAAGAGCAAACAACACTTCAAAATCAGGAAATTTTTCACGGACGGCAATGGATGTCCGGAACTGTGCATAATCCTTTCCTAGACCATTCAAGGTCACAGAAACTAGATCATCATCTTCCACTGGCGACCCAATGGAAGCAAGTGCATCTGCAATTTTCTTCACCTTCATGTGGTAGTCATTGATGCTCAAATTTTCTCTCTGCACATTGTGCAACTCCTGTTTGAGCTGCATTTTCCTGGCTTGCATATTTGTGCTGTACATTTTTGCCAAAGTATCCCATGCCTCCTTTGGCGTACTTGCATCCTGAATATGCACAATCATAGAATCCGAAATACTGATAGACAACCAGTACATAACTTTTATGGCTCTCTCATGTCATCCTTTAAATGCCTGCATTTCCTGTTGATTGGGAACATTAGGAAGAACTGGTTCTTCTTCATTTCCTGTAATGAACTCCCAATAGCCTTTTCCCATAAGGAAATTCGTCATTCTAAACTTCCATGCCTGGAAGTTGTTCTTATCAAGCTTTTCAGTGATAATCTGTGAAAGAGAATCAAATGCCATTATAGAACACTGCAAAATATTTTGTCACTGCAGAAAAACATAGCTTTTGCCTCACATGGGCAGATCTGCAAAACTGACGAAAGTGGTATTTGACCACACAGTCACTTCCTAGTGACAATTTTGCATCAACAGGCAACAAGCATGATTCTACAACTCCCAATATCTCTGCACATAGGCATATGATGCAATTTCTGTGGCAACTTTTCACCGACCAGCAAAGCAGTGGTCGCACAGCAAAAACAGGGCCTTTTTCTGAGTGCCTGCGAAGAACTTCTACCTTCAAAATGGGCCCCGAAATGGCCTTGAATTAGGAAAATAAGGTCACCAAGGGCTTTGCCCTTACCCGCAGCATATACTGCCCTCTTGCCACACCACGAAGGGCATCTCAATCTGAGACAGTGTACTCTTGCACTTCTGGCTGTGCTACCTGCAGAGATTTGCTCCCAAACTCGAAAAAGGAAAGCAACACTGGTTCTCTTACTAGGACACCACGAACTTGGTTTGCTTTCTTGAGCTCCTTACCACGAACAAGGCTCTAATACCATGAGAAGATAGTGGGAGAGAAGGAAGGAGTCTCACTTGCGGCTTTCTCACATACACAATGGGGGACTACACACACAAAGGTGGAGGCTGAAAATAGTTTTTTTCTTCTTAGTTGTGAAAGCCAAAAGAACTCAAGTACAAAAAAATAGAGGAACCCTATATGTGGGTCTCAAACCAAACTCAACTAACTAAGGTGGCATACTAACTGAGCCATGAACTAGAGTAGATAAGGATAGCTGTCATCCAGCTATTATTCGTGGGCAGTGTACCAACCACATCTGTAGCTAACAAGTCGGTGACATAAATACACAACGGTCACCCTGGCATATCACGAGTGGAGCTCGATATCTCAACAAGTATCACAAAAAGGAAAAGAGAAAGTAGATCAGCCCATAATTGATGTGAATGCGGGTCACTCTTATGTGGATGGTGAATCCAATGGCTCAAAACAGAGCTTGATGATGAGTTTGGTATTCCTTTTGTTGTTACACCTGGAGTAAGGAAGACAGGCATGTTTTGAGAGCACTTGGTAGTGAGCCTCTTTTGAGCAGGTCTACCAGAGTTAAGCATCCTATGGATAGGCTGAAATATGATGGATTTACAGCCATTCACTATGCCTATATGGTCAAAGTGATACATGAACCAGAACCCACTTCTTTTAAGCAAGCCATGGGAAAAGAAATGTGGGAGAAAGCCATGGATGAAGAAATGGATGCCTGGGAAGCAAATGCTACATACAAATTGGTGCCTTTGCCTAAAGACAAGAATGCAATTGGCTGCAAGTGGGTTTATAAGGTGAAGCACAAGGCAAATGGTTCTGTGAACCTCGGGGGGATCACTATGTATAAACCCTCAATATCACGTGCGTTCAAGGCTTATTTGTAAAATCCCTTATCTGTAATTTTTCCATTAATAAAATGTACCCTTTTTCTATATAAATTTGTAAAATTTTCCCAAAGTCATTTAAAAAACTCCCTTATGTACATTAATTTCTGTAAAATTTAGATATTAAAAATATCCTTTTGTTGAACTCACGTGACAGGGTTACATATGATGACTGACCCCCCCAAGCTGTGAACAGACACAAGGCAAGATTAATTGTCAAGGGGTATGCACAGACATATGGCATTAATTATGAAGAAACATTCAGTCCGATTGCAAGGATGGCAACCGTAAGAGCGGTCATTGCTATGGCTGCATCAAAGGGATGGTCTTTACATCAGATGGATGTAAATAATGCCTTCTTGCATGGTGATTTGCAAGAAGAGGTCTACATGGAGCAGCCACCAGGTTATGTGCATGCTATTCATCCTGAGTTTGTTTGCAAGTTGAAGAAAGCCTTGTATGGCTTGAAGCAAGCACCTAGAGCATGGTCTGACAAGATAGGACAATATCTTGTCACTATTGGCTTTCAAATTTCCAAGGCAGATTTCTCACTTTATGTGAGAAAAATAGAGAAAGGTATTATGCTGCTTGTCATTTATGTTGATGATTTGTCCATCACAGGTGATAGTGATGAAGATATCCTTCATGTGAAAATGCTATTGAAGCAGAAGTTTTAGATGAAGGATTTGGGAGAGGTGTATTACTTCTTGGGCATTGAGGTGATTAGATCCACAAGTGGGATATGGATCTTGAAGAGGCAGTATGGATTGGACATGCTGTCCAAATATGGGATGATAGGCTGTAAGCCTATTTCAGTTCCTTTGGAGCAGAATGTGAAGCTGAGTGCAGATGCAGGTGAGCTTCTGGAAGATCCTACTATGTACAGATGCATAGGAGGAAGTTTGATTTATATGACTATTACCAGGCCATATTTGATAAATTTAATTTCTTGCTATTCGGGTCATATACCACTGTTAAATTGTGGAATTCAGAAATGAAAAGCAATATATTGTTATTTTCTAATAGTGAAATTCAAAAATGAAAAGAAATATACTTGTTATTGTCTAATATGTGAAGTTGAGACCGTTAGGCTAAACCATCCCGATGCCTAAAACTATGACAGTGTCCCAAACCATCCCAATGTTTGAAATTGTGGCTATCGTAAATGTGTCCTAAACGAGCCTCATGATTGAAATTGTGACTGTCCTAAACCAGCGGGGTGGTTGAAAATTGTTTTGCTTCATTATATAATTTAATTAGACTGTGTTTTGTATCCTTTTAGTAGTACCAAAAAGGGGGGCTCATTGTTCTATTGTTACCGCAACAGACGGAGTTGTATCTCAAGTATGTCAATCAAAATATGAACATTTCAGTTGGGTAGAGGAGATTTCAGCATTGTAAGCCTTGGTACATCAAGAAACTCAAAGACATGAATGTTTATTGTTGCAAAACACACATAGACTTTGACCTAGCCTAGCAAGCTATGAATGACTTGAGATCTGGTCATGTTGGAGCATTGCTCCATGGGAATCGATGCCCATGCCTCCCCAATGAATGTGCAATCTATAGGCCACCTATATCCTCATCATTTGTTGTAAGGGATGGAAGGTTTTCTAGCCTAAGGTCTCTATGGGAGCCACTGGTTTGTCCAAAGGGAGACCGTGAGTGGCACAGGATTGAATGCATTCGCGGCACATGCAAGCATTGCAGTTTAAAGCTGAAGAAGGATGTATGGGACCCACATAGTCAATCCCCCATTTTTCAAATGGTTTTTTTGGAGCAATTGGTGTTAGGGGATTGAAGTCTTTGTGTTGTGGTTTAATAGTCTGTTAGCATACATCACAACTTTTACATATTCATAGGCATCTGCCCACAGTGTTGGCCACCAGTAGCCTATGAGGAGAACTTTTCTTACTGTGGCTTCCCCTTGCAAGGATTTCACTTAGGATTGGCATGATCTCATGAGGCATTACACATCTTCTTAATATTTGGTCCTTGCCCATCTTGTACAGTTGTCCTGCAATGAGTTGATAGGGTGCAGCCTTAGAATCAATTTTTGGCATCTACTGCTTTCATTTTAGGGGGTGGTCTTCCTCCCATCAAGTACCTAATGATATCTCCACACCAGTCTGGAACAGCATCGATTTGAAATAATGTGGCATCTAGTAAAGCCTCTTCAACTCTAGTGGCCTCTTCTCCCGACTTGACTCGAAACATGTGATCGGCAACGTAGTGTTGGGCACCTTTGCAGACTACTATTTGGAAGTTGAATTCTTGAAGCAAGAATGCCATCTGGTTATTCTTCCTATTGTACATGAACGGTTCATAAGATAAAGCAATGGTTGATGGTCGGTGTAGAAGACAAAATCATTTGCCAGTAGATAGTGCCAAAATTTCTTTACACTATACACCATTGCTAGGGATTCTCTTTCTGTGGTTGTATAGTTGATCTCTACATCATTGAGTTGTGGACTAGCGAAGTAGAGGGGGTAGTCTTTCTTATGTTCACCAAGTTGACAAAGCACACTCCCAATTGCATACTTGGATCCATCTATATGAACGTGAAAATCAATATTCCAATTGGGAGATATAAGGATGGGTGATGTGATTAGGTGCCACTTCAAAAGCTCAAAGGCTTGGTCGCACTCTTTGGTCCATAAGAATTCCACTAATAATTTGTAAAGTGGTTTAGCTATCATGGCATATCGTAATATAAATCTTCTATAATAGCCAGCATGTCCCATAAAAACCTGTACACCTTTGGAATCTATAGGAGGAGGCAATTCCATGATGATTTTGATCTTGTCCATGTCAGTTGCAATCCCATGTTGAGAGATGATGTGTCCCAAAACAACTCCATGGGTGACCATGAACTGGCATTTTGTTGGATTTAGGGAGATGCCATACTCCCTGCATTTGATTAATACTTCTTCAAGACATTTGAAGTGGTCTTGTTTGTTTGAATGGATGCACAAATCATCCAAGAACACCTGTAAAAACTTATTCAAAAATGACTTAAAAGCTATGAACATGACTCGTTGGAATGTGGCCGGGGCATTACAAAGGCCGAATGGCATGACTCTATATGCAAAAATACCCCATTCTATAGAAAATGCTATTTTTGATTAGTCTTGAGGAGAAATTTGCACTTGGTTATAGCCACTGAAGCCATTCAAGAAGCTATATATTACGAATCCTGCCACATTTTCCAACATTGTTTCTTTTAAGGGTACGGGATAATGATCTCTAATCATGGCAGCATTCACATTTTTTAATTTTATGCATATTATGAGCTTCTTGTTGCATTTAGGTACAATGACAATGGGTGAAACCCAATCAGTGTGCTCTATCTCGTAGATAAATCTGGCATCTAGGAGTTTTTCCAGCTCATCATAAACCATGGTGCCATATTTAGGATTTTTATGATAAGGTCCACATACCTTAGGGTGAGCACCTTCCCTTATAGGTATCGTGTGTACTGCCACTTCTAGTGAAATTCCTTTCATCTCTTTGTATGACCATTCTAGGCAGTCACGATATTCCATTAGGAGTTCTTTGAGTTTGGTTTCATCTTCTTATGAAGCTGTTTCCTAATGAAAACCAAATTTTCTTCCTCCCCTTCAAGGGCGAGGTTTATTGTGCATGTTTTTGCCAGTCCCTCATAGATTGGAGTTTCTCCAATGCTATTGTTTTCTTGAAATTTAGATTCTCTGAGTGGTCTTGGCATTGCTATTGGCGCACTACCACTTGTATAATGCTTGAAGTATTTCGAAACTTCTCAAAGATCGGCCTCTAATGGGGTTGAACTTGCCTAACATGTGTGATGTGTACTGGGTGGCATAGTTGCATTTATCAATTTGTTAGGCTCTTCTTGACTTTCTTTTTCTGAAGTCTCTTGATCGAGCTTCATCCGCACATGTGGCTTATATTTCCGAAACTTCTTACGTTGGGAACTGTGGGGTAACTTTTCCACTGGTAAGGTGTATCCAAGTAAGGATTCATTTGCCACGCATACTGCTTCCAGTCCCTCAAGGGACCATTCAAGAGGTGGTGGTTCTGATTTTGAGGGAGTTGTCTTTGCAAGGTACAATTCGACGAGGACTCGTTCGAATTCAGTGAAGTGCTCCTTGGATTTTCTACGATTTCCTCCTTCAGCTTTCTTCCGAGATCTTCTACTGTTATTCAACTTTGGAGGTTCAACTTTTGGGAACTGCCATTAGGGTATGTAGAATGGCTAAGTAATTATCAAAGATTTGACCTTCAATTTTAGCATTTGCAGCCTCTGTTTCAAGGTTCCAAGGAAAATCTGAGTCATCATTGGTATGGGTACCTTCTTCAGGTTCATTATCCCACTCGAGGTCACCATAAAGAATGGCATCTCTAGATCGATTGGTTCTTCATGTTGGAGTGGAGGATCTACCCATAGCACCTTAGCATCAATCTGTGAGAAGATGGGGTCTAATGAATGGCAGTTGTCGATGGTTGCCAATGTTTGTATCTAGTTATTGACATTGCTTTGTGAGTCACCTGCTATGGCATGTTGTTGCAAGGGAGCTTATTTGCTTGAGATTGTTGTTGAAGATGTGTCATCCAATGCTCTAGGCACAATTGGTTTAATAGCTCCTGTCCCCACATTCACCCTAACTGCAGTGTCTCGATTCTGGATTGTCATTCTATCAGTTCCCCATTCATGGAGGACTGATGCTTCTCGTAACCAAGGACGTCCTAGTAAAATTTGATAGGATGTTTTGGGAAGATCCAAGATTGTGAATTAAAGGGAAACGTGAACTCCTGCGATCTTTGTGGACATGCCATTCACTATCCCCAAGGGTTTAGCCCGTGAATCATCAGCAAGGCGTATGTTCAAATTAGCCTATTATATTTGTGGGAGACCCATTCTTCATAGAGCTCCTTTGATAGGACATTTACACCTGCTCCACCATCCACTATCGCTTGGACTTCATTATATGCCTTGTGGATCAAAGGCACAATAATGTTGCATATGTCATCTATAGAGAGAGGCTCTCCAACTTGTATAAATACCCCATAATGGAATGAAGCCCATACTCTTTGGGGCAAATGTTGGCTCTTTCCTATTGCTTTCCTAGAAAGAGCTGGGTTTTCTCAGTTTGCGGGGTTCTGAGGCTTTTTGTCACCTAAAGATATACTAGAGTTGTTGATTGCAGTATACGTGTAGCTTAGGGCCTTGAATTGTGTTTCGGTGAGAGACGTAGGCTTAAGTGTGGTAAGTAGACATAGTGCATGGATGTGTAAAGGGAACATGAATCATCATGGTTGAGGTAATGAAGGCTTTCACCTTCATTGGGGGTTGTAGGGTTTAGGAGGAGTTTAAGGGTTAGAAGGAGGTTCCAAGGTTAGAAGGAGGTTCTAGGGTCTAGAAGGAGGTTCTAGGTTTAGAAGGACGTTCCAGGGTTTAGAAGGAGTTCCAGGGTTTAGAAGGAGGTTCTAGGGTTTAAAAGGAGTCCAGGCTTAGAAGGAGGTTCCAAGGTTCAGAAGGAGTCCAGGGTTAGAAGGAGGATCCAAGGTTCAAGGTAGAGTACATGGTGGAGAACTCGTCTCCCTCGTAGATCATGGAGTTGAAGGGTTGAGGAACAAAGGGTTTAGGGGGAGCATAGGAGTGGGAGAGGAAGAAGGTGTAAGAGCATGGGGGAAAGAAGAGAGAGGAGGGAGGAGGAGGAGGGAGGAGGAGGAGAGAGGAGGATGAGGAGGAGGGAGGAGGAGGAGGAGGAGGGAGCAGGAGGAGGAAGGAGGAGAAGGGAGGAGGAGAGGGAGAGGATGGGTTGCAAGGTTGGAGGTGAGGGGAGGAGGAGTTGCAAGGTTAGGACATGCTTTTGGATGTGGAGTGCAAGGAAGCATGGACACTTGAGACAAATGCTTAGAATACCAAAGTAGACTCAACACAATGCCCCAAAGAGTGTGGGATTCATTCCATTATGGGGTATTTATACAAGTTGGAGAGCTTCTCTCTCTGTATGTAGGAATTGTAACTCTCTACATGTAGAAGTCGTATGTAGAATTTGTAAGACAAAGTTGTAACACATTCTCTTTCTACATGTAGAACTCGTATGTAGAAGTTGTAACACATTCTCTTTCTACATGTAGAAGTCGTATGTAGAAGTTGTCACACAATGTTGTAACACATTCTCTTTCTACATGTAGAACTTGTATGTAGAATTTGTAACACATTCTCTTTCTACATGTAGAAGTCGTATGTAGAAGTTGTAACACAAAGTTGTAATACATTCTCTTTCTATATGTAGAAGTTGTAACACAAAGTTGTAACCCATTCTCTTTCTACATAAGTCCATGTTGGCACAGAGTCAACATACTCCTGGATCCACTTTATTACCCGTCCTCGGGTTATGGCTTATTTTGATTTTAGAGTTGGGATGCCATGTGCGTAATCCAGTCATTCCTGTTGTAATGCTTTTGCATGATACAATTTGTGGTCTGTAGTCAAGAAGCTTATCTTCTCTTAAGGAGGGGTAGACGGCTACGAATTTCAGAGGGGATCTGGTTGCTGAGGTTGCAAACTCTGCCATTGAATCTTCTTGGGAAGAGGTTTGGCGGGGGTCTCGTTGTTGAGGCTGGCATTTCTTGCTATCTTGCATACATGTTGGATGCGATTGCACCCGTATCATTGAGCTTGTAGATAATTAGTATGCAAGTCTGATATTTTTGCATATAGGAGATGGTTGTGATGTTTGGCGGGGGTCTCGTTGCAGAGGCTACAGACTCTTTTGCCAATTCATCTTGAGTTTTGGCATAGCTTCTTGTCCTGCTTGTGAATTCATTGCATGCTTTGAGAGTATGGAATGAAAGTGTGTGATACTATTATTGATGCAATCTATTATGTGCCTATGCAAAATCATGTGAGTGCATGTGATGTGTCTAACTATATGCTTATTTGTGGGATTTAATAGGGAAACTAAGACTCAAACATCCCTAATACGAAATTGATTAGGTCTTCCTAAATGTGCAAAAACATGCATATGCCAATGAGTGTGCATGTAACAATCTAGTGCAAACTATATGTGCAAAAACATGCATATGTGAGTGACTGCTTGTGATACAATCTGATACTAACTAAGGAAGACATGGTTTCCCAAATTTTCATTTTTGTCGAGGATGGCTTGCGTGTTGAAGTAGTAGTTCTTTAGTTGGCTCCCCGTTAGTAGCACAGCTTGAACTTCAGATGCTTTTCGTGGTCTTGGCATTGCTATGGGGACACTGCCACTTGTGTAATTCTTGAAGTACTCCAACACTTCTTGAAGATCAGCCTTTGATGTGTTGAACTCGCCTGACATGTGCCATGTGTATGGGGTGGCATAGTATTATAATTTGTTTGGCTCTTGGAGACCCTTTTTTTTTTTCTTCTTTTTGTTTCTTTTTTTTTTTTTTGGGGTAAATTCTCTTGATCGATCTTCATATGAACATGTGGCTTATACTTTCAAAACTTCTTATGTTGGGAACTGTGGGGTAACTTTTCCACTAGTAAGGTGTTTCCAAGTAAGGGTTCATTTGCTATGCATACTTCTTCTAGTCCCTCAGGTGACCATGCAAGAGGCGGTGGTTCTAATTTTGAGGGAGCTTGCTTTGCAAGGTACAATTTGACGATCCTTGATTGGACTCGTTCGAATTCGTTGAAGTGCTCAGCCTTGGCTTTTCTGCGAGTTCCGCCTTCAGCTTTCTTGCGGGATCTTTTGCTGCTATTCAACTTTGGAGGTTCAGCTTTTGGGAGCTTGATTGCCATTAGGGCATGTAGAATGGCTAAGTCATTATCAAAGATTTGACCTTCAATTTTAGCATTCGCAGCCTCTGTTTCAAGGTCCCAAGGAAAATCTGAGTCATCATCGGTATGGGTACCTTCTTCCGGTTCATTATCCCACTTGAGATCAGCCATAAAGAGTGGCATCTCTAGATCGATTTGTTCTTCATGGAGTGGAGGATCTGCCAGTAGTGCCTTAGCATCGATCTGTGAGAGGATGAGGTCTAATGAATGGCAGTTGTTGATGGTTGCCAATGTTTGTATCCAATTATTGACATTGGTTTGTGAGTCACCCGCTATGGCATGCTATTGCAAGGGACCTAATTTGCTTGAGATTGTTGTTGAACATGTGGCATCCAATGCTCTAGGCACAATTGGTTTAATAGCTCCTGTCCCCACCACATTCACCCTGATGGCGGTGTCATGATTCTGGATTATCAGTCTATCACTTCCCTAGTCATGGAAGACTGATGCTTCTCATAACCAAGGACATCCCAGTAAGATTTGATAGGATTTTTTGGGGAGATCCAAGATTGTGAATTGAAGGGAAAAGTGGACTCTTGCGATCTTGTGGACACGCCATTCACTATCCGCAAGGGTTTAGCATCGGTAAGCCGTATGTTGAAATTAGCCTTTTGCATTGGTGGGAGAGCCCATTCTTCATAGAGCTCCTTTGATAGGACATTTACACCTGCTCCACCATCCACTATGGCTTGGACTTCATTATATGCCTTGTGGATCAAAGGCATAGTAATGTTGCATATGTCATCTCTCTCACCCATCTGCACAGGGATATCTTCAATGTTGTTCATAGGTGGAGGGGGACTTGCAAGTTCAATCCACCCTTTGAAACTCTCCCAGAGATTGGGACAATTTCGTAGGAGGATTCAGGTTGTGATTTTACACTTGCCGGACCTAGACTTTGATGGTCCACTCCAATGATGCCGATGGGGATGTTAAGCTTAATTTCTGTTTGTTCTGGGACCTTGCTTTTCATGGGACAACCCATACAAGCATGTTCTATGCCACAATCTCTACAGAGTGGTTGGAAAGTAGGTGGGCTACCACGATGAGGGCGCTCTGCAGTTTGGTGACTTTCTCCACGACCATAGCATTTGATTGGTGTGCGATATGTGTTGGGACGTACTTGATTTGCATAAACTAGTATTAGACCCTCTGCACCTTCTACATAGTACACTGGGTACTCTGCTTCATACTCAAATGGCCTGATTTAACAGTGGTATATGACCCCAATAGTAGGAAATCAAATTTAACGAATTTAAGTACTAAGAAACACAATAATTTCATCCACCGGGTTGGTCAACAACTAATGTTTGCTCAACCACACTGGTTCAAGACAATCACATAACTAGTGATTGAGCTAAAGTAGCCATGGTTGCATGATGTTCCAACCACTGGGCTGGTTTAGTAAAATGACAATATATTGCAAAATATATTACTGTTAATTTTTGCTCAACCATGCCATTGGGCATGCCATTGGGCTGGACAACAACTAATGTCTGTTCAACCATGTTGGTTCAGGACAATCACATATTAGACAATAACAAGTATATTTCTTTTCATTTTTGAAATTTACCATTAGAAAATAACAATATATTGCTTTTCCTTTTTGAATTCCACAATTTAACAGTGGTATATGACCTCAATAGTAGGAAATTAAACTTAATGAATTTAAGTACTAAAAAACAATAATTTCAACCATCGGGCTGGTCAATAACTAATGTTTGTTCAACCATGCTGGTTTAGGACAATCACATAACTAGTGATTGAGCTGAAGTAGCCACAGTTGCATGATGTTCCAACCAGCAGGATGGTTTAGTAAAATAACAATATATTATTGTTAATTTCTCCTCAACCATGCCACCGAGCTAGACAACAACTAATGTTTCTTCAACTATGTTGGTTCAAGACAATCACATCACTGGAAACCAGCCTACAGTTGCATGATGTTTCAACCACTAGGTTGGTTCAGGACAATCACATTTAATCGAAGCCTAGTTTAAGAAGAAACAAGTAAACTATCCCAAAGCTCAATCACAAACAAGCACCGGGCTGGTTTAGGCACCACTGGCTTGCTTTGTATCTAGCATGTGTATGATGTGCTCCTAAAACACCTTTCATCCCATCCGTTTCTTACATATGTCCTTTCTATTTGAAGAAACTCTCGTATTTTTGTGCCAAAACCTCATCAACTATAGCAATGACTTCCACACTTAGGCTGTCTCTCCTTTTCTTGCATTCTGTTGAAGCCCATAGACTTCTTGGATTGGGATGATCGTGCATTGCTTCTACTCTATGTTCAACTACTAGAGCCACGTTGGTCCTTCTGTGATTGACAACATCTTTGACATTGTGCACCCAAGCCATTTCTTCTTTGTTTCGAGGAACACCTATTAGATATCAATGCTCCACTCTCGTGTAACTATGCAGGAACCAGCTAACTCTATTTGTAATCCCCCCATATGAGGAGAAGGATTTGAGTAGCCCGGTTATCTAGTAGGTCCTAGTTTGGACACCAAATGGGGGCCATGTGTGGCCTGATGGCTGGATGGAGTTGGCACACTACCAACTAGGCTACATGCAACTGCAGGAAGGCATCCCATGACTGACCGCACTGAGGGTAGATGGAGCATTTCTCAGGGCAGCCCACTCTCGGGTTGCGAGGCTCGTTTGAAGTCCCAGATGATCCCGGATGGCTGTGGGCTGAACGATTACCATAGGTCAATTGCTCTATTTTATGCCACGGTTCTATCATGTGGTTTGTGGCCTATTTCGGGACCGACCCCCAGTCGACCGTTTTGGGCAGACTAGGTCGGTCACTGAATTGGGTCTAACTGACTACGACTGGTGGCTATATAAGAGCGAGCCCGTGAAGCCCATTTCATCACTGGCTACAACAACCCTGATTCCTTAGCATCCAGCCTCCGTCTTCTACTATTTCCAGCTTGCCATCGAAGCTTCTTTCACAGGAGTGCACGGCTGGGAGGCAGCACCATCTATTGTATCAGTTCTACAGTAATCAAATTTTTGATTCTCCATACTATCTACTTTTCTCTCTTGCATACAAGATCCTGTTATCTGTTGAGCATAGACGTATTATTTTCTTACATGGTATCAGAGCCTGGACTCTAGCAAGAAGATTTGGCAGTGTGTTTCGGTTCGCGAGCAGATTGTGAGAGATGGCCCAGCCCGCAAGACTGCGAATCCCACCATTCGGTGAAAGCGGAAAGTTGGACGGCTCTTTATTATCCACTCTGGAAGTTCAAGATGAAGACCATCCTAAACGCATATGAGCTTTAGGAGACTGCTACTGGGGTGGATGTGAGGCCGGTTGCGAGACCGCGGATCCAGCCAATGCAGGACAACATATAGTACAATTTGTAACTGAGATTCTCACGTGGACAAGAAGAAATGCAGATGCATTGTGTTCTATTGTCTGCAGTGTAAGTGATTCCATCATGGCTTTAATTCAACATGTCACCACAGTGGAGGAGGCATGGACATTCTTGAAAAATCAGTACGAGACCACAAATCAGACGCGGATTCAGAATCTGGAGACTCAACTCGCGAATAAGAAATTGTCTGAGTCTGAAGCGACAGAGAAGTTCATCACCACGGTGAAGAATCTACGCGATCAGATGACTGCAATTGGCATCACCGTCACCAGTGAGAATCTAGCATGAAGGTGCATACGAATTCTCCCACCATAGTATGACGGTCTTGTTACAGTGTTGAATACACAGAATAGAAATCTGCCCCTCAACTTTGAGGATTTCAGTGCGATGCTTCTGGAGGAGGAGATGCATCAAAAGACGAGGATTGGAGAAGATTCGACCTTCTACACTGGATCAAAGAAAGGTAAGGGTAAGGACTCTGGTAACCCATCTTCTTCTGATGATAAAGAGAGAAAGAAGAAGATCAAGTGCTTCTATTGCAACAAGGTAGGGCACAAGCAGAATGAGTGTCGAAAGAAGATTGCAGATGAGAAGAACGGAGTAAAGAAAGAGTCCAGCAATAGCACGCAGGCAGTACCAGTAGAGCTTTTCGTAGCAATTGAGGAGATTTGCACAGAAGCAGTTCATGTACCTACAGATGAACCTTGGATCATTGACATTGGTGCATTGTGCCACATGACAATTCGGAAGGATTGGTATACCTCTCTACAGCCGGTAGGGAATGACATCCTGGTAGCAGTCGGCAATGATGCAAAATTTCTAGCAAAAGGAAAAGGTACGATTGCTCTCAAGTCAAATAGAGCTGTAAAATAGTTGTCCGATGTTCTTTATGTGCCAGATATCAAGAGGAACTTCTTGTTCGTTTCTGCGATCACGGATCGGGACCTCAAAGTTCAATTCGATAAGAATGGTACACAAATTCTAGATCTTCAAGGGAAGGTCGTTCGTAAAGGTACACGGCGCAACAACATCTATGAACTCTCAACTTTCAATGCTCGAGTCGATGTGAAGAACACTAAGCTGTGGCATGAGAGGTTTGGTCATCTAAACCTTAGTTCTTTGAAAGAGATGCATAAAAGTGGAATGATTGCAGACCTACTAGAAAATTCAAATCTGCCTGATGTATGTGAAGCTTGCATGATGGGCAAGCAGCATTGGCACCCCTTTCCTAAAGAGGCCAGTAGAGCAAAGGCTCCTCTAGAGCTCGTTCACACGAACCTCTGTGGAAAGATAGAGACGGAAGCTTTGGGTGGTTCCTACTTCTTCATGATGCTGATCCATGACTACAGTAGAAGGATATGGATATACTTCTTGAAGACTAAAGACGAGGCTTTTAGTAAGTTCAAGGAATGGCATGTAATGGTTGAGAAAGAAACGGGGAAGAAGGTGAAGAAATTGAGATCAGACAGAGGTGGAGAGTTCACATCAACTAAATTCGAGAGTTACTGAAAAAGTCACAAGATCAAGAGGCAGAAACCCCCGCCACATACATCACAGCAAAATGGAGTAGCAGAACACAAGATGCGCGTCATTTGTGAAATGGGTAGGAGTATGATGAAAGGGAAAGATTTTCCAAAGGCTTTCTATGCTGAAGCATGTAACAAGTGCTGTAGTTTACATTCTCAATCATAGCTACACGAAGGCTGTGAATGGGATGACTCCACTGTAGGCCTTTTCTGGTAAGAAACCTTCAACTGCACATTTCAGAGTTTTTGGATGTGACTGTTTTGTGCATGTCCTTGATCCTAATAGGACCAAATGGGAATCAAAGAGCCGGAAGTGTATTTTCTTGGGCTATAGTGAAGAGGCGAAGTGTTACCATCTCTATAACCCTGTTACCAAGAAGATAATCGTAAGTCACGATGTGGTCTTCTCAGAACAGCTGCATTAGTTGGAGGAGGATGCTTCCTTCCCAGACAACCAGGACTAGGATAACCATCTAGTACCACCACCAACAATAGACCAAACTCTTCCAACAGTGCTTGGGAGGATTCAAGATAAAGAAGATGACGAAGATCATGCAGAACCACAACGACAACGGCCATTCCCGAAGTGGGTAAAGCAGCTTTTGGATGGAAAAGAACCTCCAGCCATTGAGGAGGAACCATCTGAACACCGCCGGTCCAAGAGATTAGAGGAGCAAAGAAGGGCGCAGGAACACTTGGTCAACTATGCTTTGATAACAGAGGTGATCCATGCTGATGAGTCACCCAAGTGTCTTGAAGAGGCACAGGGTGCTGATAGGTGGATGGAGGCTATGCAGTCAGAGTATGGCTCCATAATGAAGAACAACACTTGGGACCTTGTGGATCATCCACCAAAACACAAGGTAATGGGCACCAAGTGGGTGTACAAGACCAAGTACAAATCCGACGGCATGTTGGATAAGTACAAGGCTCAGCTCATGGCAAAAGGATTCGCACAGCTACATGGTTTTGATTATCAGGATACTTTTGCTCATATAGCTCGACTAACCAGAATTTGCAGTGTTTTGGCTTTAGCTACCAATGGAAGTTGGCCTGTGTTTCAGATGGATGTAAAATCCACCTTTCTGAATGGAGATCTCAAGGAGGAGGTATATTGGGACAACCACCAGGTTTTGTGATCCCCAGTTCAGAAGGTAAAGTCTATAAACTGAGGAAGGCACTTTACGAGCTGAAACAGGCCCCACGAGCATGGTACCAATGGATTGATGCCTACTTTCTGCAAAATGGGTTTAGGAGGAGCCCATCAATTTGTATATCTTTAGAGAAGGAGGCAAGTGTATGATCGTGGTCCTTTATGTGGACAACCTTGTCATAACAAGGAACCATGAAGAGAAGATCTCGCAGACAAAGCATTTGCTAGGAAGAGAGTTTGAAATGATAGACCTCAGACTGATGCATTCTTGTTTGGGGATTGAAGTTTGGCAAGAGCCAAAACAGATCTTCATTTCATAGCTGAAGTATGCTAGAGAGATACTAAAGGCATTTGGCATGGCTGAGTGCAAAACAGTTGGTGCTATTGGTAAACTAAAAAGAAAGCATGAAGTGGACACAAACTCATAATTCTTGCTTATGGAATGAACAAAGATGAGGTCCTTAAGTAGGCACCTCTGACATGATCACTGACATCATAGATGATCTCTTAGCTCCACAATCATCTCCTCAATCTACTCCTAGATTCTCTCAATCATCCTATGTGGCTTCTACCACCACCTAACTATGCTTATGGGCACCTAACCGTGCTTCTAGCACACACACATAGAAACCAAGGTGTGCCTGAGGCATACACCTTGAGATATCCCAACAAACCCCCCCTCAAGGGAATGCCTCAGGCTATGTCAAGGATACATCTAGAACAAGGTGTCACATGCCATCTCATGGTGGTCATGGATCTATCAATGGCTAGGATCTCAAGCTAGTAAGGGTTCCCATGGGTGTAAGGTAAACAAAAGGGATACAAAAGATATTCCAATGGTTATCTCCCCTACATGTACATGCACACAATATCTGCAGGAGTTACCATGGAGAAAACACATACACATGGCCTACATCATATGGTGACCAGAGGTGTTTACAAAACACACAAAACACAATAGTTTATTTCATTCATTTTGGAGGACTATCCAGGCTGAGTACCTTGACTCAACAAAAGAGAGATCTGGAGCATACATGGAGATGATTCAAAAAGCATAATCTTCAAAGGATGCCTCATCTTGTGGAGGCACATCAACTAAAAGTAGATTGGCATTTTTTGTCTTTGAAGTTTCTTCCTTTTTAGCAACCATTATCTTGGCAATCTTCAACAAGGAAGCCATGTTGGCATTCTCTTCCTTTGTAGCATAACAAGACATTGCTTTATGATTTGGCCTTTCACATATTTTGCATAGGCAAGCCATGAGAGGGTCTAACCAAAGAATTGGGCAATGTCTTCTATCTTACAAGGCTAGAATAACAACTGAAAAGCTTCAAAATGTAAGCATTTAATGTAGCAAAGACTTGAGACCAAATTTCAGTCAATGATGCTTTCACTTACATGCTTCACAGAGGTGGCTAAATGAAAGCTTTCCAATCAAATCCAGGTATAGCAACTTAAAAGAAAGTTGTAGCCATAGTTGTACTACTGCTTTTCAAAACTTCAAAACCTCAGAAATGCTAAAATAGCATCTAATGTAGCATTACTTTCACAACCTTGTCAAAACTATCAAAAACAGAGGCCTGAACTTGGAGGGCTTGTATCTCACTCTCCAAAGCAAAGAAAAAGGGGCTTTCTAAGGAAAAAGAAAGCTCATATACCAAAGAGAATCCACTGAGGAAGTTGGATGAAATGGCACGTTGTTTTGCCCGGGGGAGTTGCTGTAGGCTGAACCTGAGTTTTGACGATTTCTCCTTTGTTACTGAACCAAATGAGCTGAAAAATGACTCAAAATGTTTGTCTTCAGGTCACCCATCTATCCTAAGAGGGCTCGAGCAATGGTGCAGCAAGTAGGGAGTATTTTGCAACAGAAGAATGACGAAAAAATGTGCTGTTTGGAGGATGGTAGCCAGTAGAGACGTTTTTTTTTTCAATTGCTTGCAGGTGGAGGTTCGCCCAAACGAGGGGTATCTCCACAAGAAGGGCGTGGAGAATGGCAGAGAACTGAGGGAGAACAAGCTTTAGCAAGATTTGGGAAGAAAGAGAAGAAATGGTGAAGATGAAGAAGAAGAAGAAGAAGAAGAAGATGTGGCAGAAATGGGCTCAAGGGGGATCAAAGGGCTCTGATACCATGTTGGTAAACTGAAAAGAAAGCATGGAGTGGACACAAACTCATAATTCTTGCTTATGGAATGAACAAAGATGAGGTCCTTAAGTAGGCACCTCTTACATGATCACTGACATCACTGATGACCTTTGAGCTCCATAATCATCTCCTCAATCTGCTCCTAGATTCTCTCAATCATCCTATGTGGCTTCTACCAACACCTAACTGTGCTTATGGGTACCTAATTGTGCTTCTAGCACACACACATAGAAACCAAGGTGTGCCTGAGGCATACACCTTGAGATATCCCAATAGGTACCCCCATGGAGGTTGACGTGAAGCTCTCAAATGAGGATTCATCACCACTAGTGGATGAAGCGAAGTACAGAAGGCTTGTGGGCAGTTTGATCTACTTGTGCAACACATGGCCAGACATCAGCTTTACGACTGGTATACTAAGCAGGTTTTCCAATAAGCCCCAGGAGAACCATTGGAGGGTAGGGATGTGGGTGCTAAAATACATCAAAGGCACACTTGATTATGGCATCACCTATACCAAGGGCAACATCTTGACCGGATTTTGTGACTTGGATTTTGTAGGAGACATGGATAGCATGAGATCAGTGACAGGTTACTATTTCTCACTTGGATTTGGAGTTGTGTCATGGGTCAGCAAGAAGCAACCCATAGTTGCTCTTTCTTCTACCGAGGTTGAGTACAAACCAGCATGCTTTGCTTCTTGAGAGGCAGTGTGGTTGAGGGGGATTTTAGGGGACAAGGGTGCAGCCTACGTAGTTATCATTTGACAATCAAAGTTGCATGGCAATTGCAAAGAACCCTGTGTTCCACGCTCGCACAAAACACATTGAGATTCAATATCACTTTGTACGCGAGCTCATCATGGATGGAGAGGTTGACTTGGTGTACTGTTCGACTACAGAGAATGCTGCGGACATCCTTACAAAGGCTCTTGGAAGAGACTTGCTGGAGAGGCATCTTCATCAACTTGGCATTGGGTCGAAAAAGTAAGTTCACTTACGAGTGGACATTGAGGGGGGGTGTTAGATATCAATGCTCCACTCTCGTGTAACTACGCAGGAGCCAGCTAACTCTACTTGTAAGCCCCCCATATGAGGAGAAGGCATTTGAGTAGCTTGGTTATCTGGTAGGTCTTGATTTGGACACGAGATGGGGGCCATGTGTGGCCTGATGGCTAGACGGAGTTGGCACACTACTAACTAGGCTACATGCAAGTGCGGATTGCATGCAGGAAGGCATCCCATGACTGACCGCACTGAGGGTAGATGGAGCATTTCCCAGGGCAGCCCACTCTCGGGTTGCGGGGCCCACCGTTTGGAGTCCTAGATGATCCCGGATGGCTGTGGGCTGAACGGCGACCATAGGTCAGTTGCTCTATTTTACACCACAGTTCTATCATGTGGTCAGTGGCCTATTTTGGGACCAACCCCCAGTTGACCATTTTGGGCGAATTGGGTCAGTCACTAAATTGGGTCTAACTGACTATGACTGGTGGCTATATAAGAGCAGGCCCGTGAAGCCCATTTCATCACTGGCTATAGCAACCTTGATTCCTTAGCATCCAACCTCTGTCTTCTACTATTTCTAGCTTGCCATCGAAGCTTCTTTCATAGGAGCACATGGTTGGGAGGCATCACCATCTATTGTATCAGTTCTACAGTAATCAAATTTTTGATTCTCCATACTATCTACTTTTCTCTCTTGCATATGAGATCCTGTTATCTGTTGAGCAGAGATGTATTGTTTTCTTATAACACCAACATAGCTAATGTCACCCTCTTTGCAACTAGTTGATCTAAGTTGTGCACCCCTTTCACTTTCTGTAGGTCATTTCTCAGGTTAGAGAGCATTGCCTCTTGGGCATGCATCTCCCAAGGTGTTGGTAGGTTTGTTACTCTACAAACTTTAGGATGCAAGCTAAAACTTGTGAATACTTGAGATTAGTAATTACCTAAATGGGCTGATGTTGCTGCCTCGAATGCTCCCACCACTTGTGACACCACGGCTCGTGTTCTTTGCTCCGATGGCAATGATCAAATGCATGCATCTGCAACCGCTTCTTGCTACTGCTCTACAAGGAGTCTTCTTTTTTCTCATCGTTTCTCTGTTCGCAGATGTTGCAAAAGTGTCTTCCGTTGCTGATTCGATATCATGCCAGCCTTTCCTTAACCCACGCTCTGTTCCTTGTGCCTTGACTTGGATTTTTGGCTTTCCTATCTCATAGTCTCTATTTGCTTCTCTTGCAAGCGAGCTGCATGTTGCCATTGATTCCATGGCCACAATCAGTCCAGAATACACCCAGAGAAGCTAGCTGGTGAGGCAAACAAAGAATAGAAGACAACTTACCCAAAAGAGTCTTCCCAAGGTCATGTCGAGGTGCGTGTGGGTTGCAGGGTGGGGATAGGTTTCAACTACTTAAATCTTCCAAGATTTGATGGGCGAGAGGTGTAAAAATTTGAAATTCATAGAAATAGCAAAATTTTAGCGGTTGATTTTCCCCCCTCCGATGATACACGTCAGTAGAATTGGATATCCCAAACAAGTGCAATGTGGCTAAAATGCTTTAAAACACAAATAGGCCAAAGGGCATGCTATCGGGTTTGACGCTGTGTATTATTAAATTCAATGACCTTTGGCATGCTTATGAGCCATAGAGCAAGCAAGTGCATGGAAAAAAAAACAATTATGTTTGCACATGGGACCTGTGTAGCTGCAATTATTGATATCTGGCAGAAACACATTGGTCATATTAATGTACAGTGACTTAAATCAATGCAGGCCCAAAATATTGTTACAAGATTGCCTAAATTCAAGGTTGCAGAAATGCATAAGTTATGTGAAGCCTACCAATTTGGAAAACAGTCAAGGAAACCATTTCCTAGACATGTTCAGGAGAGTAAGAAGCCATTGGAATTAATCCACTCTGATGTGTGGACTACTAAAGCTACATCTCTTGAGGCTATCATTATTTTGTCACTTTTATTGATGGCTACAGCAGAAACATTTGGGTGTATTTTATGAAAAAGAAAAGTGAAGTGTTTGGGCATTTCAAAGCTTTCAAAGCTATGGTTGAAAAAGAAACAGGCCTACAAATAAAATTCCTAAGGTCAGATGGAGGGGGAGAGTACCTCTCAAATGAGTTTGCAAGGTTCCTACAGGAGCATGGCATAAAGCAGCAATATTCATGCAGTCATACCCCACAGCAAAATGGACTTGCAGAAAGGAAAACAGGCACATTGGAGAGGTATCTCGGGCCATGCTAAATGAAAAAGTCCTACCAGATTATTATTGGGTTGAAGTAGCTGCTACAGTAGTTTACATAATGAACAGGACTCCCACTGCAACAATACATGGTATGATGCCAGAGGAGATGTATACTAGTAGGAAACCATATTTTTCTCATTTGAAAATTTTTGGTTGTATTGCCTATGTTCATGTGCCAGATTAGTTGAGGTCCAAGTTGGATCAAAAGCTGAGAAGTGCATCTTTACTGGTTATTCTGCACTGTAGAAATGGTATAGATGCTATAACCCTTCTACTTGTAAGTTTACAATGAGCACAGATGTTGTTTTTTATGAGATGAGCAGCTGGTATAAACTAGTAAATGTGATTGATGATGCACAAAATGGTAATGGTGCATAGAATTCACGGCAACAATCACAAAATATTAGTGGAACTGGAGTGTCCTCTAGCAGTGGTTCACATACTTTGCCATGGACAGGTAAATTGAGATCAAGAGAATCTCCTCAAAGAAATGCAGATAGTGGTATGCAAGTATCATGAAAAGGAAAAGAGAAGGTAGATCACCCCATTTTTTATGTGAATGCAGGTCACTCTTATGTGGATGGTGAATCCAGTGGCTCAAAACAAAGCATTGATGATGAGTTGGGTATTCCTTCTATTGTTACACCTGGAGTAAGGAAGACCAGGGATGTTTTGAGAGCACCTAGAAGTGAGCCTATTTTGCATAGGTCTACCAGAGCTAGGTATCCTATGGATAGGTTGAAATATGATGGATTTACAGCCATTCACTATGCCTATATGATCAAAGTGATATAGGAACCAGAACCCACTTCTTTTGAGCAAGCCATGGGAAAAGAAAAATGGGAGAAAGCCATGGATGAAGAAATGGATACCTTGGAAGCAAATGCTACATGGGAATTGGTGCCTTTGCCTAAAGACAAGAATGCAATTGGCTATAAGTGGGTTTATAAGGTCAAGCACAATGCAGATGGTTCTGTGAACAGATACAAGGCAAGATTAGTTATCAATGGGTATGCACACACATATGGCATTGATTATGAAGAAACATTCAGTCCGGTTGCAAGGATGGCAACCGTAAGAGAAAATTTGCCATGGATGCATCAAAGGGATGGTCTTTACATTAGATGGATGTAAAGAATGCCTTCTTACATGGTGATTTGCAAGAAGAGGTCTTTATGGATCAGCCATCAGGTTATGTTCATGCTGTTCATGCTGAGTTTGTTTGCACATTGAAGAAAGACTTGTATGGCTTGAAGCAAGCACCTAGAGTAGGGTCTAACAAGATGGGACAGTATCTTGTCACTATTGGCTTTTAGATTTCCAAGGCAGATTTATCACTTTATGTGAGAAAAACAGAGAAAGGTATTATGCTGCTTGTCATTTATTTAGATGATTTGATCATCACAGGTGCTAGTGATGAAGATATCCTTCATGTGAAAATGCTATTAAAGTAGAAGTTTGAGATGAAGGATTTGGGAGAGCTGCATTATTTCTTGGCATTGAGGTGATTAGATCACCAAGTGGGATACAGCTCTTGCAGAGGCAGTATGGATTGGACATGCTGTCCAAATATGGGATGACATGTTGTAAGCCTATTTCAGTTCCTTTGGAGTAGAATGTGAAGTTGAGTGCAGATGCAGGTGAGCTTCTGGAAGACCCTACTATGTACAAACGCATAGTAGAAAGTTTGATTTATATGACTATTACCATGCCAGATTTAAGCTATGCTATTGATTGGTAAGTCAGTTTATGCAGGCTCCAAGGAAACCACATTTGGATGCGGCTGGACGCATACTCAAGTATGTGAAGTTCACATTGCAATATGGACTATTTTATGAGACTAGGGTTTAGATACAGTTGCATGGATACACTGATGCTGATTGGGCTGGTAGTATTTCTGATATACGATCTACCAGTGTACATGTGTTCTCTTTTGGGAGTGTTGCAGTCACTTAGAGCAGCAAGAAACAGCCTACAGTTGCCTTGTCGAGCATAGAGGCTGAGTACAGGGGTGCAACAATGGCTGGATGTGAGGTAGCTTGGTTGCATAAGCTACTTTATGATATGCATCAGTCTACAGATGGGCTAGTTGTCATGTATTGTGACAACATGAGCAGTATACACTTGGCAAATAACCCAGTTTATAATGCTAAACAAAGCACATTGAGGTGAATTATCACTATGTGCAGGAGAAGGTTTACTAGGTCTTATTGATCTAGTTTATGTTAGCACAAAGGATCGGGTAGCTGACATATTCATGAAGGCATTGGGCACAAAGAAGGTGCGCAAGTTCAGAGACCTACTTGGTGTGTAGGAATTGGGATTGAGCTCGAGGGGGAGTGTTGAGATATCGAGCTCCACTCGTAGTATGCCAGGGTGACTGTTGTGCATCTATGTCACCAACTTGTTAGCTACAGATGCGGTTGGTACACTGAGGGTACACCACCGATGAATAATAACTGGATGACAGCTATCCTTATGTACTCTAGTTCATGGCTCAGTTAGTATGCCACCTTAGTTAAGTGAGTTTGGTTTGAGACCCACATATAGGGTTCTTCTCTTTCTTCATACTAGAGTTCTTTTGGCTTTTACAACTAAGAAGAGGAAAACTATTTTCAGCCTCCACTTTTGTGTGTATTCCCCCATTGTGTATGTGAGAAGGCCGCAAGTGAGACTCCTGCCTTCTCTCCCACTATCTTCACACCCTAAACCTTGGATCCTCGTTCTAACCCTGGAACTTCTTCCAAATTTTGGAACTCCTTCTAACCGTGGAACCTCCATTTAAACTCCGGAACCTCCTTTTAAACCTTGGATCCTCCTTCTAACCCTGGAACTTCTTTTAAACCTTGGAACCTCTTTCTAAACCTTGGAACCTCCTTCTAACCCTTAAACTCCTCCTAAACCCTGCAACTCCCAATGAAGGCTTTTTTAATTACCTCAACCATGATGATACATGTTTCTTTTACACATGCATGCACTATGTTTTCTTACCATACTTAAGCCTACATCTCTAACCGAAACATGACTTGAGGTCATAAGCTACACGTATACTACAAATGACAACCCCAATATATCTGTAGGTGACAAAAAACCTCAGAACCCTACATATTGAGAATACCCTTCTCTTCCTACGGAAGCTGTAGGAAAGAGCCAAAAGACTCGTTCAAATTCATTGAAGTGTTTGTCCTTGTCTTTGTCTCTAATTTCCTCCTTCAACTTTCTTGCAGGATGTTCTACTATTATTCAACTTTGGAGGTTCAATTTTGGAAAGCCCGAGTGCCATTAGGGCATGTAGAATGGCTAAGTCATTATCATAGACTTGATCTTCAATTTGAACATTCTCAACCTCAATTTCAAGGTCCCAAGGAAAATCTGTGTCATCATTGGTATGGGTACCTTCTTTAGGTTCATTATCCCAGTCGAGGTTAGCCATAAAGAATGGCACCTCTAGATTGATTGGTTCTTCATGTGTGAGTTAAGGATCTATCGATATCACCTTAGCATCTATCTATGAGAAGATGGGGTCTAATGAATGGCAGTTGTCGATGGTTACCAATGTTTGTATCTAGTTATTGACATTGCTTTGTGAATTGCCCGCTATGGCATGCACTTGTAGGAGAGCTAATTTGCTTGATATCGTCATTGAAGATGTGTCATCCAACACTCTAGGAACAATTGGTTTTATAGCTCCTGTCTCCAGATTCACCCTAATTGTGGTGTCGTAATTTTGGATTTTCAGTCTATCAGTTCCCCAATCATGGAGGACTAATGCTTCCCATAACCAAGGATGTCCCAGTAAGATTTGATAGGAATTTTTGGGGAGATCCAAGATTGTGAATTGAAGGGAAAAGTGGACTCCTACAACCTTTGTTGGCATGGCATTCACTATTACCAAGGGTTTAGCTCGTGAATCATCAGCAAGGCATATGTTCAAATTAGCCTTTTGTATTGGTGGAAGACCCCATTCATCGTAGAGCTCCTTTAAGAGGACATTTACACTTGCTTCAGCTTCCTGTATGGCTTGGACTACATTATATGCCTTGTGGATCAAAGGCACCATGATGTTGTGTATATCATCTCTCTCACCCATCTGCACAAGGATATCTTCCATGTCTTCCATACGTGGAGGGGGATTTGCCAGTGCAATCCATCCTTTGAAACACTCCCAAATATTGGGACAATTCTGTATGAGGATTCCAATGGGAATTGACACAAGGCAACTCAGGATGCTAGAGAGTGTGGATCCTTGAAGTTGACGTGGCGGTACATTATGTTGCAGTGTCTGTTGTTGGAACAGAGGCTCAAGTACAATATCAATACTTTGTGGGGACAAGTCATGGATTGGATCTTGAGCTTGTTTCTCAGCCTCAAATTGAGCTTATTTCTTAGCCTCAAATTGACCTTTTTCCTTTTGTACCCATTGTTGAAGTGCCTGAAAATGAGCCTTCTCCACTTCTGCATTTGGGTATGGAGCTTCTTTTATTTGAGACTCGAGAGCTGATGTGGATGAGCTTGGCTGCTCATTGCTTGGCGGAGCTAGAGGCACTTGTGCAATCTTTTTAAGAAGACATCTTGGTTGGATTGGAATGTTAGGGTCCTTGGTGGCCTCTTTCTACTGGCGTGTAATTACATTCACAGGTTGTGATATTATGCTTACTGGCCCTAGACTTTGATGGTCCACCTCAATGATGCTGATTAGGACATCAAGCTTAGCCTCTGTTTGTTTTCGGACCTTATTTTTCATGGGACAATCCATACAGGCATGTCCTATGCCACAATCTTTACAAAGTGGTTAGAAAGTAGCGGGGCTACCACGATGAGGGCACTCTGTGATTCGGTGATTTTCTCCACAACCAGAGTACTTGATTGGCACTGGATATGTGTTGGGTCATACTTCATTTGCATACACTAGTATTAGACCTTCTCCACCTTCTATGTAGTACACTGGGTACTCAGCTTGATACTCGAATGGTGAGTCTACTTCCTCAGCTTGTAGTTGTTGTATTGGAACTGCCTAAGGAGATGGATTTGGCGCTCTTAGATATGGCTGTGGATTCAGATTCTTGAGTAATTGCAGGACTTGTGTCTGAATGGGAATAGGATTTAGCCTCAGAGCTGGGGGCACTTGTGCAAGTGCTAGTTTCTTGTACACTGGCATGGATGCTGGCGGCTGGTATTGTTGAGGTCGAGGCGGGTTGTTGCACATGTTGAAGATGCAACTATTTTCATCATGGCCACCGACTATGCAGTTATGGCTCCACAACCTTAGCGATGGATTTGATTGTGTAGTGATCCTGGCTCTTAGGATCAGGCACTCATTTGCTATATGATTGGCCATGCAATGTGGGCAACATACATTTTCTTGCCGTGGATAAGTTTGAGGTGGCAGTTGAGACAAGTGAAGTTTTTGTTCCATGGCCTGCATCATTTCTTCTTTCAGCTTCATGGTCATGGCCTCTGGACGATTGTCATTAGATGTTTTGGTAGTGGACTTGGATTTTCCATTTTTAGAGCATTTATCTTATGCATTGGATCTTCCATCATCAATACTGGTTTCAAGGTTGGTCATGCCATTCTCGATGTCAATGGCAACTGCATGAGCAGCACTGAATTTTCGTAACTGCTAATCTTTTTCATGTCTTTATGGATTTTCTTCGTTAGTCCTGCAATGAACCATGCCATGAGGTACTTTGCATCGGGATATGGGTCACATTTGGTAATTAATTGTTTCATCTTGCTCAGCTATGTGTGTACATCTTCTTGGCGACCTTGTTCGATCTTGCTTAGTTGGAGAGTGGGATCATCTTATAGTCTCTCCGTTTGAATTGAATTTTGTTTGAAGTAGGTCCCATGTGGCTCTCTCTTCCACTAGCAGGTCTAGGTACCATTCTAATGCTTCATTAGTTAAGGCCATGGGAAACCCAGCGACCTTGGTTCCATTGGATTGATCTCCACCTGCTCAGCATGCGGCATCAAAACGTTGGAGGAATCGGGCTGGATCACTCCTACCATTATATTTGGGAATTTTGAGTTTGCCCAGGGGGTTTGCCCAGGGTGTGCTTGCCTTGATTGTTATTATTGTTGCGATTAAAGAAATTGCTACCCTCTGCATCAAGGTCAATATCCCCATCATCGTCACGATAGCATCCAGGCATGTTGTGGCGTGGAGGAGTCAAAGGAATTTCTTGAATTTCAGTGGGGGAATCATGCTAGAGGATTGTCAGAGGTAGTGGTTGCAATGGCATAGTTGTGTGTAGATTTGGTGAGCATTGCAGTCAGAGGCATTGGCCAGAGTGCAATTGCATGTGCAGATGCAACAGTTGTCTCTGCCACAAGTACAGGTGTTGATGTAATTATGTTAGGAGGGTTAGAGATGGGCTAGTGTTTTAGGTATTGTCATGTTAATAATGTGCCCAAGATTGTCCCATGTGTATAGGGAAATGTGCCGATGCACATGAATCGTCAATCGGAGGTCACGACAGAAATATACAAACGAATTAGTGCAAATTAATGAGCGCTAGGGATGCCAAAATAGTGTGCAATGGGTTGGAAAAGTGCCGTGTAGCATGGTTTTCTATGTGTGAAATTGTGGTTCAAACGGGGTCCTTTTTGGGTCCCAATTGAGCGAGTTAAGGGCCTTTAAAGTTAGAGAAAATTTTAGGGGTCCTTTAGGTCTTAGTGTAAAATGAGTTTGAGGTTGAACTAGGAGTTGAGGTAAATTCTAGTTAGAGTAACAAATGGTTAGTTTGACTCAACCAGTGTAGTTAGCTTAACTGAATAGTTAGTTTGACAAACAATTAGTCCATCTAACCGAACTTAACTAAAGTTTACCTAATTAACTAAACCACGATTAAATTCTCCTAAATCTAGTAAACTGAACCTATCGTAGTTAGCACAAACATAACTATGGTTACTTTAACTTAACCCTAAGTTTAAATGAAACCTAACTTAACCTAACCTAATTACACTAGGTTAGAAGCCTGTTTTTTTTTTATTATAAAGAAATTTAATTTAATTTAATAATTAGGGTGGGTCTTCACCGCCGGCAAGGGTGGGGGTGGAAGAGGGGAATGGCAGAAAGGAGGGGTGTGGAGGGAGGAGGGCGGAACTTGTGAAGGGGGAGTAGAGGGTAGAGTGTATGGAGAGGAGGAGCTTTGAGGCCCAAGTCTCACTGACAACTTTGTCTAGGACTGCACACAATGCCCTAGGTAGGGTGCGCATCAGTGGATGATGGTGATGAGGAGGATGGATGGCGATGGGTGGGCTATGTGCTCTCCAAGGTCATGGTGCATGGTGCCCGAGTCAATGCACGATTCCCTTGGTGTGCAGTGAGAGTGTAGTTGATAGTGCACGGCACCCGAGTCACCAAAGTGGCTGTGTGCGATGCTCTAGGTGGGCTATTGGCTAATTGGTGCATCTTATCGAGCAAAGGACTTAGGAGTACTTCTATACTTGGTTGGAAGGCGCACGAAGCCCTAGGATCACGGTATCCCAAGCATGAGGCACTCTCAAGTCTCAAGTTGAGGGTGGCTGAGTGAAGTTTGTGGGGAAGAGGAAGAGAGAGAGAGAGAGAGAGAGAGAGAGAGAAATAGAGAGAGAGAGAGAGAGACAGAGAGAGAGAGAGGTGAGGGCAGGTGGGGAGGAGAAAGAGAGAGAGAGAGAGAGAGAGAGAGAGAGAGATATGCGAGGGTGGTAGGGAAGAGAGAGAGAGAGAGAGAGAGAGAGAGAGAGAGAGAGAGGGGTGAGGCGGTTGGGGGGGAGGGGGTGGGCTGGGGGGGAAGGGGGTGGGGTGGAGGGGATGGAGGGGGGGGGTGGAGGGGGAGGGCTGGAAGGGATGGAGGGTGGGGGGGGGTTAGAGAGGATAAAGGGTTGGAGGAGGTGGGGTGAAGGGGGGGGGTCATTGTTTGCTTGGGTGTGGCCATTTTTTGTGAGGTTCAAGGACTTTTTTGTATATAGGTATCTTGCATGACCCATAACTTATGCATTGCTCAACAGAATTCAGCAAACTTTGTCTTCAAGTTGTAGTACACATTCCAAATTGAACATGAAAGCAAAAAATTATGGAATAAGGATTTAAAATGATATGGTTAAAGCATTATAAGTACTATGTTACATATGAAGCATGCATCCTGAAGACTATAGCATATAGCAATTTGTTCAAAAACATTAAAATTTTGTTCTATATCTACATGCAACCAAGTAATCATTCTAAAGTACACTACGTGATCTTCTCCTCAACCTAAGGACACACCTAAATGAGATCATTATGCATGGGTTAATGGGCCTCCAATGTTGTGCTAAAGTGATGCATACCCATTTAAGGGCACGCTCCATAACTTTCTTTTGATTTGTTGAAAACCTAAACGGATTGAAATTTTTGAATACAAACTATTGGGACTAGTGCATGGTGGTCTTAAAACATTGATAGTTGTTGGTATTGGTATCTAGATTTACAACTACACTCAATTCAGGCCTGCCCTTCTTCTTTCCTTTTGCTGTCAAGCGGTCGTTATTTTTCATATCCTCAACAAAGCATCCATGAGGATTAAATCTGACCTGCAAGCCCTGTTTAACCATTTGACCAATAGAAACCAGGTTCTTGGTGATATTCGGGAAATGAAATACATCAGACAGGTATTTCTTTTTCCCATCCTGCATAGACAAAGAAATTTTACCAATCTGCACAATAGGATGTGCAGTATCATGACCAGTCTCCACAAATCCTGGTCTTTCCTTTTTCCTTACATCCTGCATCCATTCTGCATGACGTGTCATGTGGTTTGATGCACCTGAGTCAACATACCACACATCATTTCTTTCTTGTGCACTTGTCACAGAATTGGTCATGTAATGCACCATAAACAGATGCTCATTTCTGTCATCAACCTATCTACTAGAAGATGCATAATTCCCTTACTGCAATTTTCCATTCATGATGTCATTCTACTTTTTATAGCAATCTTTAGCCATATGACCCATTTTACCACAACTGTAGTAGAATTCAACATTGTTGTTTGCATTTTGGCCTCTTTGCCATTCACCACGACCTCTTTGGCTCCCCTTGCCTCTAGAGTTACCACGTCCTCCTCCATAGGACAGGTTTTCTTGAGTTTGCTGCATATTCTGATTTCTACCATGGCCTCCAGATGGGCCTCCTCTACCTCTGCCTCTACCTCTTCCAGCATTTGAGTAGAAGACAATTTCTTTTGAAGTTTCTCCTGAAGATGCACCACCATTTCTCTGCTCCTCAAAAATTAGAAGAGCAATCAACTCCTCAAAATCAGGAAATTTTTTATGGATGGCAATGGATGTCCGGAACTGTGCATTATCACGAACGGCAATGGATGTCCGAAAATATATGCCAGTTGGCAAAAGAAACAAACATGCACAAAAATGGTTTGGAAAATGACAATGAAAACAACCAGTAAATATATTTTCCTGGACCATTCAAGGTCACAGAAACTAAATCATCATCTTCCATTGGCGACCCAATGGAAGCAAGTGCATCTGCAATCTTCTTCACCTTCATGTGGTAGTCATTGATGCTCATACTTTCTCTCTGCACATTGTGCAACTCTTGCTTGAGCTGCATTTTCCTGGCTCGCGTATTTGTGCTATACATTTTTGCCAAAGTATACCATGCCTCCTTTGGCGTACTTGCATCCTGAATATGCACAATCATAGAATCTGAGATACTGATAGACAGGCAGTACATAACTTTTTTGGCTCTCTCATGCCATTCTTTGAATGCCTACATTTCCTATTGATTGGGAACATTAGGAAGAACTGGTTCTTCTTCATTTCCTGTAATGAACTCCCAATAGCCTTTTCCCATAAGGAAATTCATCATTCTAAACTTCCATGCTTGGAAGTTGTTCTTGTCAAGCTTTTCAGTGACAATCTATGAAAGAGAATCAGGCGCCATTACAAAACACTGTAAAATATTCTGTCACTGCAAAAAACACAGCTTCTGCCTCACAAGGGCAAATCTGCAAAACTGACGAAAGTGGTATTTGACCACACAGTCACTTCCTAGTGACGATTTTGCATGAACAAGCAATAAGGATGATTCTATAACTCCCAATATCTCTGTGCATAGGCGTATGATGTAATTTCTACGGCAACTTTTCACCGATCTATAGAACAATGGTCGCACAGCAAAAACAGGGCCTTTTTCTCAGTGCTTGCGAAGAACTTCAGCCTCTAAAATGGGCCCCGAAATGGCCTCAAATCAGAAAATGGAAACCCCGCAGCATATACTGCCCTCTTGCCACACCACGAAGGGCATCTCAATCTGAGACAATGCACTCTTGCACTTTTCGGCTGTGCTACCTGCAGAGATTTTCTCCCAAACTCGAAAAAGGAAAGCAACACTGGTCCTCTTACCAAGACACTACAAACTTGGTGTGCTTTCTTAAGCTCCTTACCACGAACCAAGCTCTAATACCATGTGAAGATAGTGGGAGAGAAGGAAGGAGTCTTACTTGTGGCTTTCTCACATACACAATGGGGGAATACACACAAAGGTGGAGGCTAAAAATAGTTTTTCTCGTCTTAGTTGTGAAAGCCAAAAGAAATCTGGTACAAAGAAATAGAAGAACCCTATATGTGGGTCTCAAACCAAACTCAGCTAACTAAGATGGCATAATAACTTCGCCATGAACTAGAGTACATAAGGATAGCTATCATCGAGCTATTATTCATGGGCGGTGTACCAACCGTATCTATAGCTAACAAGTCGAGGACATAAATGCACAACGGTCACCCTGGCATATTACAAGTGGAGCTCGATATCTCAACACAGGGTAGAGTACATGGTGGAGAACTCGTCTCCCTCGTAGATCATGGAGGTTATGGGTTGAGGAACTAAGGGTTTAGGGGGAGCATAGGAGTGGGAGAGGAAGAAGGTGTAAGGGCATGGGGGAAAGAAGAGAGAGGAGGGAGGAGGAGTTCCAAGGTTAGGACATGCTTTTGGACATGGAGTGCAAGGACACTTGAGACAATTGCTTGGAATACCGAAGTAGAACTCAACACAATGCCCCAAAGAGTCTGGGCTTTCATTCCATTATGGGGTAATTATACGTAACAATCTAGTGAAAACTATATGTGCAAAAATGTGCATATGCTAGTGAGTGCTTGTCATACAATCTAATCCTAATTAAGGAATAATTGGTTTCCCAAATCTTCATTTTTGTTGGGGGTGGCTTGTGTGTTGAAGTAGTAGCGCTTCAGTCGGCTCCCATTTATTGTTGTGTTGAATTGGACTCCATCCAATGTTTCTAGCAGCACAACTCTGATGGGATTCATCTTTTGTACTCGGTAGGGTCCTTGACCTAGATACTTCAGTTTCCCCTTGTGTACTTTGGCATTGTATAACAAGACTACGTCGCCTTCCTTGATGTCTTTAGCTTTCAGATTTCTATCAAAACATGCCTTTCTTCTGTGTTTTTCTGTTGTCATGGCATGGTAGGTGACCAATCTTGTCTATGTATGCTTGTCCAACTGATAGAGTCTTTCTTTCAAGGATTCATGGTCTCCCATATGTTCCTGTACTGCTATGCATAGGCTTAGTATTACCAATTCTAGTGGGACCACAGCTTCAACGCCGTACACCAATTGAAAAGGTGTGTCCCTGTACTGACCTTGAATGTGGTTCAAGGATGTTTTTATCGAAGCTATGCCTATATATCAATATAAAATCTTGGCGAAAGTTTTCAAGCTTATTTTTTTAGTTTCACAATATTGGTAGAATGTAGTACTTTTTTATAATTTTTATTTTGAATTTTGAATAAAAAAATGTAAATCCTGGCGAAACTTTAATTTTTTTTGGAAAACAAATTTCAAATCCTGGGCGAATGTTTCAAATGTTTATATTTATTAGGGCATACAAACTTTCAAAGCCAGTATAACATTTTAGTTTCTTAATGAAACTAACTTGAAAAAATCATCCATGATGTGGTTCTCTATGCCCATAAGGCAGCATTCAGTTTCTCTACCCAATCAGAATGTTGTGGTTCTACTACCTTGGTGAGGATAATGCATATTCTTTTGTTGGTTGATTCGGCCTGTCCATTCCCTTGGGGGTAGTAGGGTGTGCTTTTTCTATGGATTACCATGAAGCCAGACAAGAGTTATTGGAATACCTCATTGATAAAATGTGTGCCTCTATCCAACATAATTTCAATGGGGCATTCAAATCAGGTGATCACATTTTTGTATAAGAATCTTGCTGTGCTTCTAACATCTGACTTTCTGACTACTTTAGCTTCAGCCCATTTTGTAAAGTAATCAGTGGCCACAACGATGTAGCATGCCTATGTTCCTTTTGCTGCTGGATGTATGGGACCCACATAGTCAATCCCCCATTTTTCAAATGGTTTTGTGCAACAACTATTGTTAGGGAATTGAAATCTTTGTGTTGTGGTTTAGTCGTCCATTGGAATACATCTGTGAGGATAGTGGGAGAGAAGGAAGGAGTCTCACTTGCGACTTTCTCACATACACAATGGGGGAATACACACAAAGGTGGAAGCTGAAAACATTTTTCCTCTTCTTAGTTGTGAAAGCCAAAAGAACTCTAGTACAAAGAAATAGAAGAACCCTATATGTGGGTCTCAAACCAAACTCAGCTAACTAAGGTGGCATACTAACTGAGCCGTGAACTAGAGTACATAAGGATAGTTGTCATCTAGCTATTATTCATGGGTGGTGTACCAACCGCATCTGCAGCTAACAAGTTGGTGACATAAATGCACAATGGTCACCCTGGCATATCATGAGTGGAGCTTGATATCTCAACACTCCCCCTCGAGCTCAATCCCAATTCCTGCACACCAAGCAGGTCTCTAAACTTGCGCAGCTTCTCTGCACGCAATGCCTTCGTGAATATGTCAGCTATGTGATCCTTTGTGTTGACATTATCTAGATCAATAAGACCTAGTAAAACCTTCTCCTGCACATAGTGATAATGCACCTCAATGTGCTTTGTTCTAGCATGATAGACTAGGTTATTTGCCAAGTATATACTGCTGATGTTGTCACAATAAATGACAACTGACCCATCTGTAGACTGATTCATATCATAAACTAGCTTATGCAACCAAGCTACCTCACATGCAGCCATTGTTGCACCCCTGTACTCAGCCTCTCTGCTTGACAAGGCCACTATAGGTTGTTTCTTGCTGCTCCAAGTGACTGCAACACTCCCAAAAGAGAACACATATCCACTGGTAGATCATCTATTAGACATACTACTAGCCCAATCAGCATCACTGTATCCATGCAACTTTATATGAACCCCAGCCTCATAAAATAGTCCATACTGCAATGTGGACTTCACATACCTGAGTATGCGTCGAGCCGCATCCAAATGCAGTTTCCTTGGAGCCTGCATAAACTGACTTACTAATCCAACAGCATAGCTCAAATCTGGCCTGGTAATACTCATATAAATCAAACTTCCTACTATGCGCCTGTACAAAGTAGGGTCTTCCAGAAGCTCACCTGCATCTGTGCTCAGCTTCACATTCTGCTCCAAAGGGACTGAAATAGGCTTATAGCTTGTCATCCCATATTTGGACGGCATGTCTAATCCATTCTGCCTCTGCAAGAGCCATATCCCACTTGGTGATCTAATCACCTCAATGCCCTAGAAATAATGCAGCTCTCCCAAATCCTTCATCTCAAACTTCTGCTTCAATAGCATTTTCACATGAAGGATATCTTCATCACTATCACCTCTGATGATCAAATCATCAACATAAATGACAAGCAGCATAATACCTTTCTCTGTTTTTCTCACATAAAGTGAGAAATCTACCTTGGAAATCTAAAAGCCAATAGTGACAAGATACTGTCCTATCTTGTCAGACCATGCTCTAGGTGCTTGCTTCAAGCCATACAAGGCTTTCTTCAACCTGCAAACAAACTCAGGATGAACATCATGAACATAACCTAATGGCTGCTCCATAAAGACCTCTTCTTGCAAATCACCATGCAAGAAGGCATTATTTACATCCATCTGATGTAAAGACCATCCCTTTGATGCAGCCATAACAATGGCTGCTTTTACGGTTTCCATCCTTGCAACCGGACTGAGTGTTTCTTCATAATCAGTGCCACATGCCTGTGCATACCCCTCAACAACTAATCTTGCCTTGTATCTGTTCACAGAACCATCTGCATTGTGCTTCACCTTATAAACCCACTTACAGCCAATTGCATTCTTGTCTTTAGGCAAAGGCACTAATTCCCATGTAGCATTTGCTTCCAAGGCATCCATTTCTTCATCCATGGCTTTCTCCCATTTTTCTTTTTCCATGGCTTACTCGAAAGAAGTGGGTTCTAATTCCTGTATCACTTTGACCGTATAGGCATAGTGAATGCCTGTAAATCCATCATATTTCACCCTATCCATAGGATACCTAGCTCTAGTAGACTTGTGCAAAATAGGCTCACTTCCAGGTGCTCTCAAAACATCCCTGGTCTTCCTTACTCCAGGTGTAACAATAGAAGGAATACCCAACTCATTATCAACGCTCTGTTCTGAGTCACTGGATTCACCATCCATATAAGAGTGACCTGCATTCACATCAAACATGGGTTGATCTACCTTCTCTTTTCCTTTTTGTGATACTTGCATACCACTATCTGCATTGCTTTGAGGAGATTCTCGTGATCTCAATCTGCCTGTCCATGGTGAAGCATGTGAACCACTGCTAGAGGACACTGCAGGTCCACTAATATTTTGTGATTGCTACTGTGAATTCTATGCAGCATTACCATTTTGTGCATCTACATCACCAATCACATTTACTGGTTTATACCAGTTGCTCATCTCATCGAAAACAACATCTGTGCTCACTCTAAACTTACGAGTAGAAGGGTTATAGCATCTATACCCTTTCTGCTATAGAGAATAACCAATAAAGATGCACTTCTCAGCTTTTGGATCCAACTTGGACCTCAACTCATCTGGCACATGAACATAGGCAATGCAACCAAAAATTTTCAAATGAGAAATATCTGGTTTCCTACCAGTATACATCTCCTTTGGTGTCATGCCCTGTATTGCTACAGTGGGAGCCCAATAATAATCTGGTAGGTCTTTTTCATTTAGCATGGCCTGAGATACCTCTCCAATATGCGTGTTTTTCCTTTCTACAAGTCCATTTTGATGTGGGGTATGATTGCATGAATATGTTTGCTTTATGCCGTGCTCTTGCAAGAACCTTCCAAACTCATTTGAGAGGTACTCGCCCCCTCCATCTGACCTTAGGCATTTTATTTGCAGGCCTGTTTCTTTTTCAACCATAGCTTTAAAAGCTTTGAAACAAAACTCAGCTAACTAAGGTGGCATACTAACTGAGCCACGAACTAGAGTACATAAGGATAGCTATCATCCAGTTATTATTCATGGGCGGTGTGCTAACCGCATCTGCAGCTAACAAGTTGGTGACATAAATGCACAACGGTCACCCTAGCATATCACGAGTGGAGCTCGATATCTCAACAACATCACAGATTTTTACATATTCAAAAGTAGGTATCTGCCCACAGTGTTGGCCACCAGTAGCCTACGAGGAGAAGTTTTCTTGCTGTGGCTTCCCCTTGGAAGTGTCCTCCTGCAATGCCTTCATGGACTTCACTCAAGATTCACATGATCTCATGAGGCATTACACATCATCCTAATATCCATCTTATACAGTTGTCCTGTAATGAGTTGATAGGGTGCAGCCTTTAGAATCAATTTTTTGGCATCTACTGCTTTCATTTCAGGGGGTGGTCTTCTTGCCATCAAGTACCCAATGATATCTCCACACCACTCTGGAACAACATCTATTTGAAATAGTGTGGCATTTGGTGTTAGAGTTAGCTCAAATGTCCACCTCTCATGTAACCCACCAATATTCTGTGTACCCAATGTTGTAAGGCCCCCATATGAGGAGAAGCCATGATGGGTATCAGATATTGGGAGGGATCCCCAGTTTTGACACTGGAACGGGTCTTAGAGTAGACCAGATGGTTATGAGACGGCTTAGGAGCCAAGAGTAGATACCCGTCTGCAAAAAGGGGGGGTTTGGGGGGGCGATAGCCCCCCCGATAGTAGGGGGTCCAGGGGGCGCAGGCCCCCGGTGGGGGTCTGGGGGCAAAGCCCCCAGCGGCAGGGTCCGGGGGCATGTTTTCTGAAGGGTCGGCTGGTCTTCCAGGCCGACTGTCTATTAGGCCGACTGCCTATTACACTGACCGTCAACCACTTACACTATATAAGTGGCCACCCCCTATCATCAGATAACTAGTTCTTCACGCTCATAGTCCTCTGCTGTCCAGCATCCAGCATCTGTCTAGATCACCATCGAAGCTCTGTCTGTAGAGCGCACGGGTGGACAGCCAACCAATCAGTTGTATTAGCAGTTTGGTATATCAAAATTTTTGTATTCTCTCCAGCTTTCCGTCGTGTACTTGCGTTTTGTTGTTATCTTCCGCTGCGTACTATTTTCTTACATTTGGTAAGTCATCTTCTACTCCAGTGGCTTCTTCTCCCGACTTAACATGAGAAATTGTCATGTTTAAAGAAATTTGGAAGCATATCCTTGCAAAATTTTGTGGCCAGTGGATGAAGAACGTGGTGTCATCTGCGTTTTGCAAAACTATGTGATCAATGGAAAGATCATCTATGAGTTGCTATGTTTTGGAGAGGGTATAGAATAGTGGATGCTAATCAAGGAACCCTTCAAATAGATAAAGAAACAATGCCTTGATATTTTCGCAAAACTAATTGAAAAGGATCTTCATCTAGAGTGTCTCTACTAGCTGCTCAAAGTAAGGATGCACATTACATAGGGCTTCCTAAACGCCATGGAAGCACAGGATCCATTGCATTGCATGGTCTAGAGTCAATCCAGAAGACTTTGATCTTCCACTACATCACCTTGTAAATTTTCATTTTCTTTGTTTATCTTGCCTTTGGAGCCACCTTTTAGGTTGGCTATGTCAACGAAATATTTGATTTCATTGTGAAGAGAGTGGGAGAGACAGAAGGAGTCTCACTTGCATCTTTCTCACATACACAATGGGGGAATATACACAAAGGTGGAGGTTGAAAACAGTTTTCCTCTTCTTAGTTGTAAAAGCCAAAAGAACTCTGAGTACAAAAGAATAGGTGAACCCTATATGTGGGTCTCAAACCAAACTCAGCTAACTAAGGTGGCATACTAACTAAGCCACTAACTAGAGTACATAAAGATAGATGTCATCCAGCTATTATTCATGGGTGGTGTACCAACCGCATTTGCAGCTAACAAGTTGGTGACATAAATGCACAACGGTCACCCTGGCATATCACGAGTGGAGCTCGATATCTCAACACTCCCCCTCGAGCTCAATCCCAATTCCTGCACACCAAGCAGGTCTCTCAACTTGTGTAGCTACTCTGCACCCAATGCCTTCGTGAATATATCAGCTACCTGATCTTCTGTGCTGACATAAACCAGATCAATAAAACCTACTAGAACCTTCTCTCGCACATAGTGATAATGCACCTCAATATGCTTTGTTCAAGCATGATAGAATGGGTTATTTGCCAAGTGTATACTGCTCATGTTGTCACAATACATGACAACTGGCCCACATCTGTAGACTGATGCATATCATAGAGTAGCTTATGCAACCAAGCTGCCTCACATGCAACCATTGCTGCACCCCTGTACATAGCCTCTGTGCTTGACAAGGCAGCTGTAGGCTATTTTTTACTACTCCAAGTGACTACAGTACTCCCAAAAGAGAACACATAGCGACTAGTAGATCGTCTATCAAAAATACTACCAGCCCAATCGGCATTAGTGTATCCATGCAACTGTATCTGAACCCTAGTCTCATAAAATAGTCCATACTGCAATGTGGACTTCACATACCTTAGTATACATCTAGCCATATCCAAATGCTGTTTCCTTGGAGCCTGCATAAACTGACTTACCACCTCAACAACATAGCTCAAATTTGGCCTGGTAAAAGTCATATAAATCAAACTTCCTACTATGCATTTGTACATATTGGGGTCTTCTAGAAGCTCACCTGCATCTACGTTCAACTTCACATTATCTCCAATGGAACTCAAATAGGCTTATAGCTTGTCATCCCATATTTGGATAGCATGTCCAATCCATACTACCTCTGTAGGAGCCATATCCCACTTGTGGGTCTAATCACCTCAATGCCAAGAAGTAACACAACTCTCCCAAATCCTTCATCTCAAACCTTTGCTTCAATAGCATTTTCACATGAAGGATATCTTTATCACTATCACCCATGATGATCAAATCATCAACAGAAATGACAAGTAGCATAATACCTTTCTCTGTTTTTCTCACATAAAGTGAGAAATCTACCTTGGAAATCGGAAAGCCAATCGTGACAAGATACTATCCTATCTTGTCAAACCATGCTCTGGGTGCTTGCTTCAAGCCATACAAGGCCTTCTTGAACGTGCAAACAAACTGAGGATGAACAGCATGAACATAACCTAGTGGCTGCTCCATATAGACCTCTTCCTGCAAATCACCATGCAAGAAAGCATTCTTTACATCCATCTGATGTAAAGACCATCCCTTTGATGCAGCCATAGCAATGACTGCTCTTTCGGTTGCCATCCTTGCAACTGGACTGAATGTTTCTTCATAATCAATGCCATATGTCTATGCATACCCCTTGACAACTAATCTTGCCTTGTATCTGTTCACAGAATCATCTGCATTGTGCTTCACCTTATAAACCCACTTGCAGCCAATGGCATTCTTGTCTTTAGCCAAAGGCACTGACTCCCATGTAGCATTTCCTTCCAAGGCATCCATTTCTTCATCCATGGCTTTCTCCCATTTTTCTTTTCCCATGGCTTGCTCAAAAGAAGTGGGTTCTAGTTGATGTATCACTTTGACCATATAGGCCTAATGAATGGCTGTAAATCCATCATATTTCAGATTATCCACATGATACCTAGCTTTGGTAGACCTATGCAAAATAGGCTCACTACCAGGTGCTCTCAAAACATCCCTTGTCTTCCTTACTCCAGGTGTAATGGCAAAAGGAATACCCAACTCATCATCAAGGCTCTGTTTTGAGCCACTGGATTCACCATACACATAAGACTGATCTGCATTCACATCAACGATGGGCTGATCTACTTTCTCTTTTCCTTTTTGTGATAATGGCATACCTCTATCTACATTTCTTTGAGGAGATCCTCCTGATCTCAATCTGCCTATCCTTGGCAAAGTATGTGAATCACTACTAGAGGACACTACAGGTCCACTAATATTTTGTGATTGTTGCTGTGAATTTTGTGCAGCATTACCATTTTGTGCATCTATATCATCAATCACATTTACTGGTTTATAACAGCTGCTCATCTCATTAAAAACATCTCTGCTCACTATAAACTTATGAGTAGAAGGGTTATAGCATCTATACCCTTTCTACTGTAGAGAATAACCAATAAAGATGCACTTCTCAGCTTTTGGATCCAACTTGGATCTCAACTCATTTGGCACATGAACATAGGCAATGCAACCAAAAACTTTCAAATGAGAAATATCTAGTTTCCTACCAGTATACATCTCCTCTAGTGTCATGCCATGTATTGTTGCAGTGGGAGCCTTATTCATTATGTAGACTTCTATAGCAACTGCTTCAGCCCAATAATAATCTAGTAGGTCTTTTTCATTGAGCATTTCATTGAGCATGGCATGAGATACCTCTCCAATATGCCTGCTTTTCCTTTCTACAAGTCCATTTTGCTATGGGGTATGACTACATGAATATTGCTACTTTATGCCATGCTCTTGCAGGAAACCTTGCAATTTCATTTGAGAGGTTCTCTCCCCCTCCATATGACCTTAGGCGTTTTATTTGCAGGCCTGTTTCTTTTTCAACCTTTATTTTTCATATCCTCAAAGCATCCATGAGGATTAAATCTGACCTGCAAACCTTGCTCAACCATTTGATCAACAGAAACCAGGTTCTTGGTGATATTCAGGACATGAAATACATCAGACATGTATTTTTTTTTTCCATCCTGCATAGACAAAGGAATTTTACCAATCTACACAATAGGAGGTATAGTATCATCACCAATCTCTGCAAATCCTAGTCTTTCCATTTTCCTTATATCCTACATCCATTCTGCATGACATGTCATGTGGTTTGATGCACCTGAGTCAACATACCACACATCATTGCTTTCTTCTGCACTTGTCACAGAATTGGTCATGTGTTGCACCATAAATAGATGCTCATTTGTGTCATCACCCTATCTACTAGAGGATGCATAATTGCCTTACTGCAATTTTCCAGTCATGATTTCATTCTGCTTTTAATAGAAGTCTTTAACCATATGACCCATTTTACCACAATAGTAGCATTCAACATTGATGTTTGTATTTTGGCCTCTCTACCATCCACCACGACCTCTTTGGCTCCCCCTGCCTCAAGTTACCACATCCTCCTCCATAGGACTGGTTTTCTTGAATTTGCTGCATATTTTGTTTTTTGCCACGGCCTCCAAATCAGCCTGCTCTACCTCTACCTCTACCTCTTCCAACATTTGAGTAGAAGACAGCTTCTTTTGAAGTTCCTCCTGAAGAAGATGCACCACCATTTCTTTGCTCTTCAGAAATTAGAAGAGCAATCAACTCCTCAAAATTAGGAAAATTCTCACGGATGGCATGGGAATAACTGGTTCTTGTTCAGCTCCAGTAATGAACTCCCAATAGCCTTTTCCCTCAAGGAAATTTGTCATTCTAAATTTCCATGCTTGGAAGTTGTTCTTGTCAAGCTTTTCAGTGACAATCTATGAAAGAGCATCAGACATCATTATAGAGCACTACAAAATATTCTGTCACTATAAAAAAACACAACTTCTGCCTTACAAGTGCAAATCTACAAAACTGACGAGAGTGGTATTTGACCACACAGTCACTTCCTAGTGATGATTATGCATCAACAGGCAATAATAATGATTCTATCACTCCCAATATCTATGCGCACAAGCATACAATGTAATTTCTACGATAACTTTTCACTGACCTGCAGAACAGTGGTCACACAACCAAAATAGGGCACTTTCTTGAGTGCCTGCGGAAAAGTTTTGCCACCAAAATGGGCCCCAAAATGGACTCGAATCGAAAAAATAATTTGAGTGCAAGGCTTTGCCCTTCCCCATAGCATATACTGCCCTCTCGCCACACCGTGAAGGGCATCCCAATCAGTGCACTCTTGTACTTTTCGGTTGTGCTACTAGGACACTGCAAACTTGGTTTGCAAACTTGAGCTCCTTACCATGAACCGAGCTTTGATACCATGTGAAGAGAGTGGGAGAGAAGGAAGGAGTCTCACTTGTAGCTTTCTCACATACACAATGGGGGAATATACACAAAGGTGGAGGCTGAAAACAGTTTTCCTCTTCTTAGTTGTGAAAGCCAAAAGAACTCTGAGTATAAAAGAATAGGTGAACCCTATATGTGGGTCTCAAACCAAACTCAGCTAACGAAGGTGGCATAGTAACTGAGCCACTAACTAGAGTACATAAAGATAGCTGTCATCCAGCTATTATTCATGGGCGATGTACCAACTGCATCTGCAGCTAACAATTCGGTGACATAAATGCACAACAGTCACCCTGGCATATCACGAGTGGAGCTCGATATCTCAACACTTTCCCCTTGTGTTTGTAGTATTTTGAGTTGCATTGGAGTGGAGTCTCACTCTATTGATAATGAAGGTCACTTCAGGTTCTCTCTCGAGTGTCTCTTCCCTTTTTCCATTGCTTTCTCTTCCAGAGTGCTCAAAAGTATTGTCTATTCGGCCACTCATTGCGCAAACATGGTTTATCTATTTCCCAAGCCACAAAGGGAGCTCTTCCTTCCCTTCTAGGTGACCTCTATGAGACTTGCATCATTGATGAAGTCTAACCATGGAGGTATTATTCTCACAAGTCGGCACCAGTAGAAAGAGTAGGTGTTTTTCATTATAGTTTGACCCCCTATTAGTATTTTGCTCATAACTTTTTTCTCGATGGTCTGATTTGGACAAAACTTATATCAGCACAAATCTCTCTTCAAGGAGAATCATTTTATGTCTTCAGTTATTGTATTAAATGTCAAACCAAAAATCAATGACTCTCTGTGAATGACTGTTTCTTTTTTAGATAGTTTTTACTCCCACCCAATAAACTGCCCATATCTTTCTGACCACTTCTTTGTTTCTTATGAAACTTATATCAAAGCAAAGATCATTTCAAGGTGCATCTCAATATTGTTTGAATATTTGATATCATGTCTCTACTGAAAGTTATAGGCCTCTGTGTCTAATGACACTTTGCAAAGTGTTTTGAGCTAATTGTAAAGGTATGTATGAAGGAGGTGCAATGTTTCCATAGAACCTACCCATCCGACCGTAGATTGTAATGCTCTCTTGCCACACTGCAAAGGGTGTCCCAATCTGAGACAGTGCACTCTTGCACTTTTCGGCTGTGCTACCTGCAAAGATTTGCTCCCAAGCTTGAAAAAAAAGGAAAGCAACACTAATCCTCTTACTAGGACACCGCAAACTTGGTTTGCTTTCTTGAGCTCCTTACCACAAACTGAGCTATGATATCATGTTAAGAGAGTGGGAGAGAAGGAAGGAGTCTCACTTGCAGCTTTCTCACATACACAATGGGGGAATATACACAAAGGTGGAGGCTGAAAATAGTTTTCCTCTTCTTAGTTGTGAAAGCCAAAAGAAATCTGAGTACAAAATAATAGGTGAACCCTATATGTGGGTCTCAAACCAAACTCAGCTAACTAAAGTGGCATACTAACTAAGCCACTAACTAGAGTACATAAAGATAGATGTCATCCAACTATTATTCATGGGTGGTGTACCAACCACATCTGCAGCTAACAAGTCGCTGACATAAATGCACAACGGTCCTGGCATATCACGAGTGGAGCTCGATATCTCAACATTCATATCACTAAATCACCTTGAAATAATTTGATGCATTACATGAGAAAATATATTCTTTGAAGAGGAATCTAAAAATTTCATTTTCTATGTTTTCTTAGTCATGGAGATTGGCTATGCCCATGTATCTTTTATTTTATTTTTTAGGTTTGCTACTATATCAACTTGTAAAGGATTGATGCACTTTATGATTTCCTATGAAGAAATATATATTTTGAAGAGGTAAATGAAGGAGTTTGACAACTTCGACCATTTTGATGTCCATTTTTGGCAAATAAAGGAGGAATTTGACCATGGCACAGATGGCAAAGTTGGTCAGGACATCGTGGGGTCTCCAAAAATGCACAAACCCACCACAGTGCAAATTTGGCCATTTGGACACCCTCCAGATGGCCAAATTCGTGCCATGGCAGGTGGTGTCTAGATGGCCAAATTCACGCCGTGGCAAGTTTGTGCATTTTTGGACACCCCATGATGTCTTGACCAACTATGCCTTCTGTGCCATGGTCAAAGTCCTACATTTGCCAAAAATGGTCACCAAAATTGCCAAACTTGGTCGAGAGTATTATTTTGACTTGGAATATTCATAATATTTTCCTAAATTATTTTTACAAAAATATATATACAAGTAATAGAACCTAATTGCATGGAATATGAAGAGAACACTAAAATAGCTATAACTTTTGCATTATAACTCCGATTACAAATTTTTTTAGTACAAAATCAAGAGCATGAGTAGCTCTATGATATTTGACAAGAAAAATATGGTCTAATTCAATGTAGAAGACCTTCAAAAATTAGTCACAAGTTGAGGGGGTCATAAATTTGTAATTACTTTGGATACAAATGAAGGAAAGGGGACAAGTTTGCATCTAAAAGGTTCACCTCTCTACACAATAAACTTGGAGGTGGTGTATTCAATACTCTACAATTCAAGGTGACATTACCTTATATTGAATTAACAACACATTCAAAATTTCAACCATGACTCAATCAAAATTATTGCTTATGACATGGTAGCTTGCAAGGAAGAGAATGTGATAAAATGTACATTTTTGTATTATAATCTCTCCATTTAAATACAAAGACTCTTCATAGCCTGTACCTCCTCTTTGCTACCTCTAATACATACAAAAAAGAGGCTTTTGAAATCCCCAGTAAGATCCTAATACTAATACCATTAAGGCTCTCCTCTCAGGGTAGCCAAGCACAAAGTTTTTTACACCATTGCCAATGGGATACAATGCAATAGGGGAAGCCATGTGATGTGGATCACAATGATCAAGCTGTAAATACTTTGATGCACTTCAATAGTAGTTAAGTAGGTCATTCTAAAAATTGGATCTAGAAGACCACAATGTATCCTCCTGCTCGACTAATATAGTGCACCAATGAGTGATCTCAAATGCATCCTACATCAATTCAATAACCATTACATTAGCAGACCTAACAAAGCACATTATGTTAAAAGACCATAAAATATAAATCAATACATAGGATGCGTACCATCATGGCATTGTCTCCTTTAATGATGCAAGCAAGGCAAATAGGCACAAACTATAAACTTTACACATGAAAACTTTATACATATACCTGAAAACTTTGGACATGAAACCACACAATAAAACCATCAATGCTTTTAATGTACTCCAAGTCATGAAGAAAACCTATGCAAATTCCAAAATGCCCAACCTACAATTTATGGATAGCTTGTACTAGTCAAACACATTGTTTGATGTTGGACGAGAGATAAAATGGACATTTTCATGCATTTCTCTAGATTCTTGCCTACTATTTCATCATTTCAAGTAAAGTTGAAGGACTATACATTTCATTTTCCATGATTAAAAGGTATTCTTGCACATAACTTACAGACAGTCCATTGTTAGTTATATCCAAGATTCCTCTACTTCCCACTCCTATGTTAAAATAGGATCTTGCAAAGAAGATAGGCAAGGAAGGTACATAGTCTAAGAAATACATCCTTCCTCTTGGGAAGCTTATGTGGACCCTTGGCAAAATGTTCATGACTATCTAGTTAGTGAAACTGTAAGTTCAAGTCATCCAATGCATTTTTCATGTTCTAGAACACACTAGAGCTCACAATATTGTCAACTTCTATTACTTTCTTCTTGACCATGCCTCTACAACACACTAGAGCTCGCAATATTGCCAGCTTGTGTCCCTTTCTTCCTAACCATGCCTTCAAAACACACGAGCTCGTAGCATTACCACCTTGTGTCATTGTGTTCCAGACCATGCCTGTTGGGAAAACAATATTGTAGGAGAGGAAAGAGTAGTTGTATCCTATATGAGAAGGAAAATAAAGAGGGAAAAAGCTCCTGTAGGAGAGCAAAGAGTTGCTATAGCAGAAGGAAAAGTGCCTGTAGGAGGGAAAAGAGCACCTGTTCTAAAAGGAGAAGCACCTCCATAAGGGGAAGAGAACCTATAGGATATGGCAGCTAAGCAAGAGGCCATAGAGCAAGAGAGGGCAGATCAAGAGAGGAAAGAGAAGGCAAAGGTAGAGAATGAGGGGATAGAGCAAGAGGAGGCACAAAAATATTGAGAAGAGCAAAAGAGAGAAGACTAGCTGTAGGAGGTGCTGCAACCCAAATTTTGAAAAATGGAGGGAGAGAGCAGTTGGACTAGAGCAAAGGAGAAGAGAAGGAGGGGGCAAGCCTACAGTAGGCTAGAGGACAAAAGAAATTCATCCAAAATGTCCCACAATGGAGGGAGAGGGAAGTTGGACCAGAGCAGAGGAGTAGAGAAATAGGGCATACCTATAGTAGGCTAGAGGACAAAAGAAATTCGGTCCCACAATGGAGGGAGAGGGAAGTTGGATCAAAGCAAAGGAGAAAAGAAAGGGGGCAGGCCTGTAGTATGCTACAGGACAAAAGAAATTCTTCTAAAGGTTCCCACAATAGAGGGAGAGGGTAGTTGGACTACAGAAGAGGAGTAGAGAAAGAGGGGGAAGACCTACAACACACCTAAGGAGAAGAGAAATTCACCCACAAGGGCCCATAAAGACATAAATGAGATTTGGGGATGATCTAGGGTGGGTGCACATGGGAGGGTAGTCAAGCATGGGTTAAGGGGGGGAAGGATGGCTTGGGTGGTCCCTAATGTAAGAGGAATAGCCAATAGGGGATCTTTGCATGCCTGCCATCCCTCCACCTCAACATACCATTGCCCCACACAAAGGAAAACTCTCATTGGTACACCTCAAATCCCTCTCTAGTTCCTTGAAATTAGGAATCACTAATTGGAGGCCCTTTTGAGACCCCATTGCATCAATGCGTACAATTTATTTGCATTGCATATGAAGTCTCATGAAAATGTCAGGGAATTGAACTAGAAAGGTGGAAATCATGACCCCAAGTATTGGATATAAGTATACACACAAAGAGACCACTTAGATGATTTGTCTACAATCCAATTATAGCCTTTGATTTTGCATGCCCATTGATTGTCCTTATTGCATTTAGGTTTTGAAGTAGGGTACCTACTGTGACATGAAGTTGGGGGTAATAAACTTCATGCACCTCTTCACTTTCTGCTACTTTCGAACTGACTGACAAAGATATTTATAATTCAGAATGGGACATTAGAAAGAAGCTTTTATGCCAAGATACCACACCATACTTTCCTCCCTCAGATGAGAATGAAGATGGTAACATCCCAAGTGATGTTGTGATCAAGCATAGGGAGAAGGAAAGGGTTAGCAGAGGCCATAATCTCGGTGAGCCGGTCTGCGCCAAAGAGAAGAGTGATACATTATTGAAAGAAGATCTTGCATCTCAACATGACATGAACTGATATATATCAAGGAGTTTGAAGGGGATGATTACGTCGGATGGGTAGATTCCGAGGAAACATTGCACCTCCTTCATAGACATCTTTACACTTAGCTCAAAACACTCTACAAATTGTCATTAGACCAAGAGGCCTATAACTTTCATTCGAGACATGATATCAAATATTTAAGCACACAAAGGATACGTCTTAATATGGGCTTCGTGCTGATATAAGTTTCATTGAAAAAAGACAGAGAATTGAAGAGATATGGATAGTTTACTGGAAGGGGGGAAAAATTATCATGAAAATAGACTGTCAGACACAAAGACTCATAACATTTTGCAGCAGTATCTGATTCAAGATCTAAGTCCCTAAAGAAATGTGCCTTAAAGAGAGCTTCGCGTTGATATATGTGTCATAAGAAACAGAGAACCGGCCAAAAAGTTATGGACAGTTTACTAGACGGGGGTAAAAACTATCATGAAAACAGATTTTCAGACACAAAGAATTATAACTTTTTGCAGCAGTATTTGATTCAAGATCTGATCACATACAAACATGCAACTTAAAAAGAGCTTTGTGCTTATATAAATTTCATTAAAATCAGACTATCAAGCAGAAAGTTATGAGCAAAATACTAACAGGGGGTCAAACTATCATGAAAACTGCCCTCCACCCATGCTAATTTCACCTGAGCAGGATGCTCCCTCAAGACTCCACCTTCATCAATGATCCACCCCTCATAGATTTTTCCTATAAGAGGAAAAGAAGTTTGTATGGTGGCTCGAGAAACAGATGGACCATGTGTGCACAATGAGCAGCCGAATAGAAAGAACTTTTAAGGCTTTGAAAGAAAGAAAAGGGAAGAGACACTCAAGAGAGAGAACCCGAAGTGACCTTCATTACCAATAGAGTGAGAATCCACTCCAACACTACAAACACAATGGAGAAGAAGAGGTTTCATACATACAAGAGGGAGTGGAAGCTCCAAGACTACTCATAGAGAGAGAATAAACTAGAGAGAGATGGACTCAAGAGTCTACATAAGAGAATATCTACGAGAGGGAGAGAAGGCTCATGGAAGGAGCATGGAAGAGGCTTGGGGAGACTAGAGCTACAGAAACATGAGGCTATCCTTATCTACTCTAGTTCATGGCTCAATTACTATGCCACCTTAGTTAGTTGAGTTTGGTTTGAGACCCACATATAGGGTTCCTCTATTTCTTTGTACTTGAGTTCTTTTGGCTTTCACAACTAAGAAGAAAAAAAATGTTTTCAGCCTCCACCTTTGTGTGTGTACTCCCCCATTGTGTATGTGAGAAAGCTGCAAGTGAGACTCCTTCCTTCTCTCCCACTATCTTCTCATGGTATCAGAGCCTTGTTTGTGATAAGGAGCTCAAGAAAGCAAACCAAGTTCGCGGTGTCCTGATAAGAGGACCAGTGTTGCTTTCGTTTTTTGAGTTTGGGAGCAAATCTCTATAGGTAGCACAGCCAAAAGTGCAAGAGTGCACTGTCTCAGATTGAGACGCCCTTCGTGGTGTGGCAAGAGGGTAGTATATGCTACGAGGCCATTTTGAGGCCCAATTTGAAGGTAGAAGTTCTTCGCAGGCACTCAAAAAAAGGCCTTGTTTTTGCTATGCGACCACTGCTCTGCTGGTCGGTGAAAAGTTGCCGCAGAAATTGCATCGTATGCCTGTGTGCAGAGATATTGGGAGTTGCAGAATCATGCTTGTTGCCTGTTGGTGCAAAATCATCACTAGGAAGTGACTGTGTGGTCAAATACCACTTTCGTCAGTTTTGCAGATCTGCCCGTGTGAGGCAAAAGCTGTGTTTTTCTGCAGTGGCAGAATATTTTGCAGTGTTCTGTAATGGCGTCTGATTCTCTTTCATAGATTGTCACTGAAAAGCTTGACAAGAACAACTTCCAGGCATGGAAGTTTAGAATGACAAATTTCCTTATGGGAAAAGGCTATTGGGAGTTCATTAAAGGAAATGAAGAAGAACCAGTTCTTCCTAATGTTCCCAATCAACAGGAAATGCAGGCATTTAAAGGATGGCATGCGAGAGCCAGAAAATTTATGTACTAGCTGTCTATCAGTATTTTGGATTCTATGATTGTGCATATTCAGGATGCAAGTACGCCAAAGGAGGCATGGGATACTTTGGCAAAAATTTACAACACAAATACGCAAGCTAGGAAAATGCAGCTCAAATAGGAGTTGCACAATGTGCAGAGAGAAAAACTGAGCATCAATGACTACCACATGAAGGTGAAGAAAATTGCAGATGCACTTGCTTCCATTGGGTCGCCAGTGGAAGATGATGATCTAGTTTCTATGACCTTAAATGGTCTAGGAAAGGATTATGCACAGTTCCAGACATCATTGCCGTCCGTGAAAAATTTCCTGATTTTGAAGAGTTGTTTGCTCTTCTAATTTCTGAAGAGCAGAGAAATGGGGCTGCATCTTCTTCAAGAGGAACTTCAAAAGAAACTGTCTTCTACTCAAATGCTGGAAGAGGTAGAGGCAGAGGTAGAGGAGGCCAATTTGCAGGCCATGGTAGAAATTAGAATATGAAGCAAAATCAAGAAAACCAGTCCTATGGAGGAGGACATGGTAACTCTAGAGGCAGGGGGAGCCAAAGAGACCGTGGTGGATGACAGAGAGGCCAAAATGCAAACAACAATGTTGAATGCTACTACTGTGGTAAAATGGGTCATATGGCTAAGGACTGCTACAAAAAGCAGAATGACATTATGAATGGAAAATTGTAGCAAGGCAATTATGCATCTTCTAGTAGGCAGGGTGATGACAGAAATGAGCATCTATTTATGGTGCAGCACATGACCAATCCTGTGACAAGTGCAGAAGATCGAAATGATGTGTGGTATGTTGACTTAGGTGCATCAAACCACATGACAGGTCATGCAGAATGGATGCAGGATGCAAGGAAAATGGAAAAAATAGGATTTGTGAAGACTGGTGATGATACTACACATCCTATTGTGCAGATTGGTAAAATTCCTTTGTCTATGTAGGATGGGAAAAAGAAATACCTGTCTGATGTATTTCATGTCCTGAACATCACCAAGAACCTAGTTTCTGTTGGTCAAATGGTTGAGCAGGGCTTGCAGGTCAGATTTAATCCTCATGGATGCTTTGTTGAGGATATGAAAAATAATGGTCGCTTGAAAGCAAAAGGAAAGAAGAAGGGCAGGATGTTTACATTGGACGTGGACATGCCTGAATTGAGTGCAGCAATGTTTGCACATGGGACTGGTGTAGTTGCAGATATTCATATCTGGCATAAACGCATTGGTCATGTTAATATACAATGACTTAAATCAATGCAAGCCCAAAATATTGTTGCAGGATTGCCTAAATTCAAGGTTGCAGAAATGCATAAGGTTTGTGAAGCCTGTCAATTTGGAAAACAGGCAAGGAAACCATTTCCTAGGCATGTTCAAGAGAGTAAAAAGCCATTGGAATTAATCCACTCTGATGTGTGGACTACTAAAGCTACATCTATTGGAGGCTGTCACTATTTTGTCACTTTTATTGATGACTTCAACAGAAAAGTTTAGGTGTATTTTATGAAAAAGAAAAGTGAAGTGTTTGGGCACTTCAAAGCTTTTAAAGCTATGGTTGAAAAAGAAACAGGCCTGCAAATAAAATGCCTAAGGTCAGATGGAGGGGGAGAGTACCTCTCAAATGAGTTTGCAAGGTTCCTGCAGGAGCATGGCATAAAGCAGCAATATTCATGCAGTCATACCCCACAGCAAAATGGACTTCCAGAAAGGAAAAACAGGCATATTGGAGAGGTATCTCGGGCCATGCTAAATGAAAATGATCTACCAGATTATTATTGGGCTAAAGCAGTTGCTACAGTAGTTTACATAATGAACAGGACTCCCACTACAGCGATACATGGCATGACGCTAGAGGAGATGTATACTGGTAGGAAACCAGACATTTCTCATTTGAAAATTTTTGGTTGCATTGCCTATGTTCATGTGCCAGATGAGTTGAGGTCCAAGTTGGATCCAAAAGCTGAGAAGTGCATCTTTATTGGTTATTCTCTATAGCAAAAAGGGTGTAGATGCTATAACCCTTCTAATCGTAAGTTTACAGTGAGCAGAGATGTTTTTGATGAGATGAACAGCTGGTATAAACTAGTAAATGTGATGATTGATGTAGATGCACAAAATGGCAATGCTGCACAGAATTCACAGCAGCAATCACAAAATATTAGTGGACCTGTAGTGTCCTCTAGCAGTGGTTCACATGCTTCACCATGGACAGGAGGCAGTCGATAGAGCGAGCGAGGAAAAGCGAGCGGGCCCAAAAAAGCGAGCGAGCTTTTCCACAATTTCCTTATCGAGGTATTCAACATAGCTTTGTGGAAACCACTATTTGGGAAAATTGTCGAAAATAAAACTTATGTTACTATGTGTAACTATACCAATATTGCGAATTATAGTCTACCTTAACTTCCAATTGGAGCCATACTCACATTATGCAACAATAGTATGTGGTTTGAAAGAAACCGAATTTCCACTCCAAAGCGGATTCCATTACTGATACAACAATTCTTTTGCATTTGAAATGGGTCTTATTATCAAACTCCTTCAATAATCAAAACAAATGCGTTGCTTGATATGTTGAACTTAGTAACATAAACATCACTTCACCCATATGTGGGGAAAAAAAACTTTTTGTAGACTTCATAGCATGGGATTGCATCAACACTTATGACATTCAAAATGGTTCTTCTTATTAAAAGTGTTATCAACCATGAAAGAAAATGTTTAAAAATAGTTCACCCATATGTTGAAAAACCCAAGTGTCATTTATGACATTCAAAATTGTTCTTGCAACCATCCTGTAGTTCCTAGAGATTTTGCCCATACTTCCAACCCCTTCCCTTCAACCACTAAGAGGTATCTAATAGTTTTATAGAACACTTGAGATATCATCACCTCCTAATACAAAACCATTATTACTATTTGTAGAACACTTGAGATATCATCACCTCTTAATACAAGACCATTCTTACTATTTGTAGAACACTTGAGATATCATCACTCCTTCCCTTCAGCCACTAAGAGGTACCTAATACTTTTGTAGAACACTTGAACCATTCTTACTATTTGTAGAACACTTGAGATATCATCACCTTTTAATACAAAACCATTCTTACGGTTTGTATAACACTTGAGATATCATCACCTCTTAATATAAGACCATTCTTAGTATTTGTAGATCACTTTAGATATCATCGTCTCTTAATACAAGACCATTCTTACTATTTGAGAGATTAATGGATTAAAGGTTTGAAGCTCATAGGAGACGAAGGAAGAGAAAGTCAGTTTCGACATGAGGACAATAAAACTAATTGGAATATTTTGACTTATGTATTATACCTTTTTGAAGACTATGAATTTAAGTCAGTTTCAACATTAGGATGATAAAACTAATTAGAATATTTTGACTTATGTATTATATATTTTTGAAGACTATGAATTTTAATGAGGAGAGGCATGCACACTACTTAGTAAATACACTAGTACTACTACTAGCCTACGACTATTAAGCCTAGTAGCACCAGTGTGATTTTGAGCCTTGTATCAGCCTTTTGATAATTTTCTTTCATCTTTAGTGCAATAGAAATTATTCCTTCTATCAGAAGAATCTTGCCAAATTTATTCAAAGTGATGATTTTGTAGTCTACAGCCACTATCCTCTAACTCTCAAAAATATATTAAATGTGAGCACCCATTTATCTTGTTTGATCAACCCTAGACTATGCTGCGATAGGACATTACTAGAACAAAAAAAAAGAATTGATATGGCGATGTTCGGTGTGAAATAACCAAATTAAGGATTTAATAAGAAAGAAAACAATCAGAATCAATAGGCTATTCAATGGCTCAAATCTGCACAGAAATTATAATGTGCCTCCCAACTCTTATGCATTCCAGCTCCTCATGTTTGACAACAATGCAAACAATGATGAAATCACATTATCTTTAGTTTCAAAGTAAGCAAAGCACCAAAAATAAATGCAAACGTATTGGATGACGAATAAATAGGTATAGATATAGATAGACCTATATATATGCATTCATAGATATAATGATGATTAAAGTTGGACGGTACAATAATATTATGTGTACTATCATTGGGATTAGGACTACTATTGGTAATATTGTATGTAGTAGTAGGAGAACTACCATTAAGGAACACTCAAATAAAATTACTAATGGTGGTGATAAAACTACCACTAGTAGTTTGGTAATTACCCCTAACATCTACAACAAATATTTGATGGGTAGCTAGTATTAGGTCAAAAGGCCCCAATTGTGCTATAATAATGGACCAAAAAAGGGAGTGCTATAGCATCACCTAAGGGTCACTTTTTATCCATGAAAGAAACAAGTCGGTGCAACCTAGGTCATACAGATCTAGGTCATGTGGAGTGGTTCACGTCTCTTTCCTTGACAAAAAAGTTACACTACCTTTGATAGTAACTACAAAGATTGCTGCCATAGTGCCGTAGAGTAGCCCCTAGGTTGCACCATCATCCCTTTTTGCTTTTGAGCCATTAAGTTTGATCCACTGATTTTATGTAGAATTATTCTACTATATGTTCACATGTCCTTAATAGGATCTTGATATAATCCCTTCCATTGTAAGTACTTTTACTTCAAGTTTCACATATCCTTAACAAACCACTAGGCTTCAACACAAATTCATTCTTATGTTTCAAGCCTTAAACTCAAACACCCTTGTAAAAGGGATAATGTATTAAAGCTACATTCAATCCATCAAATCTTTTGAATAACAGTTCTATTGAAAATTCATGTATCATCAATAGGATTTCATCCATTATATGTTCATTTGTCTTTAATAGTATGTCTAAAAATTCACGTATCTTCAATATTATTTCTCTCATGTGTTCCAATATCTTCAAAAGGATACCTTTATTTAATAATGTCCAAACTTGAGCATTGATTTGTATTTATCAAACACAATTTCACTCCACCTATTCTTTAGAATGAAATTTTTTCGCCAAAAGTGGACCAAATGTAAGGTCTTTCCACATATTCTTAAGAATGAAAATTTTGGCCTTACGTTGGCAAGTCTATGGAATGAGGGTAAGGCCAAAGTCTCTGGTACGGTGCATTAGGTCTTGATTAATTCTTCTTTAGGCTTGAATATTTAATGCATTAACTTCACAACTATTATTTATGCTTGAACTTGTAATGTATTAATTTCATGACTTAGGATTTTATGAAGTTATATCTAACATGTCCCAAATTTAATGGAAATTAATATCCTACATAACACAACAAAGTATCATCATATCCCTTCCCAAAATCAATGCTACCTAGCAACTCTCCTGGCATTTTCACTGCCTTGCATTTGAGTTAGCTATGATGAAGAATGTTGCCTGCCTTTGGAACCTCTTAGAGTTACCATTAGCATGATCTAATTTCATGTACCCCAAAACTTGAGACTTGGAGATTCCCATATCACACCAGCGGTAGCTATCTTGTCCACTCTCAATGCTAGTAAGAGCTAGGCCCCATAGACTGGTAAAAGAAGTCTTTTTGGAGGTTCAATTTTTTCCCTCCGTCTTCTGTAGGCCCCCTGATGAAATAGGATATATTCATCACCCTACATTTAATGCAATAATTGACACAACTTTTTTGGACCTGACTATGTAGTTTACATCCCAAAATTGGTGCTAAAATTGCAGATTGGGAGATTCCCATATCACACCAACGGTAGCTGTCTTGTCCACTCTCAACACTAGTAAGAGCCGCGGTCCCCATAGACTGGTAAAAGAAGTCTTTTTGGAGGTTCAATTTTTTGCCTCCGTCTTCTCCGGCCCCATGACGGAATACCATATATTCACCACCCTACATTTAATGCAAGAATTGACAACTTTTTTTGGACATGACTATGCAGCTTACATCCCAAAATTGGTGCTAAAATTGCATACCGGGCATCTCCATTTGCCGGTAGGTGTCCCCAGCGACCCCTTGGACTTGCTCTATTTGTCTAGTTGTGTCTCTCCACAAAAATCGGAGTAGGGCCTATTTTCCCCATCTAGTAAAACTATATGCATCAATATGTATGTATGTATGTATGTATGTATGTATGCATGCATGCATGCATCCATGTATGTATGTACACACACACATATGTATGTATGTATGTGTACTAAAACTACTAAAACTATATGCATCAAATAATGTTGTTGATCAATTTTTGGCATACCCCACCAAAATCAAGACCCCCATTGCAAAGAAAGGTAAGGAACACAAGTGCTTGTTCTTATGCTCATGAGACAACAAAATGCATGACATATGCAACCAATGGGGTCTTACTTTTGATGTTTGTATGTATGTATGTATGTATGTGTGTGTGTGTGTATGTATGTATGTATGTATGTATGTATGTATATATATATATATATATATATATATATATGTATATGTATATGTTGATGCATATATGTATATATTGATGTATATATTGATGCATACAATTTTGATATATGGAGAAAATGGACATGAAAACCATCTAAATTGGTTCTTGTCGTTCGATTTGATATATGACATGATCCTATTTGGATTTGTAAGTCCAAAGATATGGGGTCCTACTTTTAGGGCCTGAATGCCTAAAATAGGTAGCACGTTAACGCGCTACCTATTTCATGCATTTAGGCCTCAAAATTAGGACCCCATTGGCAACACAATGGGGTCCTAGTTTTAAGGCCTAAATGCATGAAATAGACAGCGCGTTAACGCGCTGCCTATTTTAGCCATTCAGGCCCTAAAAGTAGTACCCCGTATCTTTGGACTTGCATATCCAAATGGGGTCATGTCATAAATCAAATCGAACGGCAAGATCCACTTTAGATGGTTTTCATGTCCATTTTCTCCATCAACTAAAACTATATACATCAAATAATGTTGTTGATCAATTTTTGGCATACCCCCCCAAAATCAAGACCCCCATTGCAAAGAAAGGTAAAGAACACAAGTGCTTGTTCTTATGCTCATGAGACAACAAAATGCATGACATGGGAAACCAATGGGGTCTTACTTTTGATGTTTGTATGTATGTATGTATGTATATATATGCATGTACATACATACATACATACATATACATATATATATATATATATATATATATATATATATATATATGTATTTATGTATATGTTGATGCATATATGTATATGTTGATGCATATATGTATATATTGATGTATATATTGATGCATACAATTTTGATATATGGAGAAAATGGACATGAAAATCATCTAAATTGGCTCTTGCCGTTTGATTTGATATATGACATGACCCCATTTGGATTTGTAAGTCCAAAGATACGGGGTCCTACTTTTAGGGCCTAAATGCCTAAAATAGGGAGCGTGTCAATGCGCTGCCTATTTCATGCATTTAGGCCTCAAAAGTAGGACCCCATTGGCAACCCAATGGGGTCCTACTTTTGAGGGCTAAATGCATGAAATAGGCAGCGCGTTGACGCGCTCCCTATTTTAGGCATTCAGGCCCTAAAAGTAGCACCCCGTATCTTTGGACTTGCATATCCGAATGGGGTCATGTCATATATCAAATCGAATGGCAAGATCCAATTTAGATGGTTTTCATGTCCATTTTCTCCATCAACTAAAACTATATTCATCAAATAATGTTGTTTATCAATTTTTGGCATACCCCCCCCAAAATCAAGACCCCCATTGCAAAGAAAGGTAAGGAACACAAGTGCTTGTTCTTATGCTCATGAGACAACAAAATGCATGACATGGGAAACCAATGGGGTTTTACTTTTAATGTTTGCATGTATGTATGTATGTATATATATGCATTTACATACATACATACATACATACATACATACATACATATATATATATATGTATGTATGTATATGTTGATGCATATATGTATATATTGATGTATATGTTGATGCATACAATTTTGATATATGGAGAAAATGGACATGAAAATCATCTAAATTGGCTCTTGCCGTTTGATTTGATATATGACATGACCCCATTTGGATTTGTAAGTCCAAAGATACGGGGTGCTACTTTTAGGGCCTGAATGCCTAAAATAGGGAGCGCGTCAACGCGCTGCCTATTTCATGCATTTAGGCCTCAAAAGTAGGACCCCATTGGCAACACAATGGGGTCCTACTTTTGATATATGGAGAAAATGGACATGAAAACCATCTAAATTGGCTCTTGCCGTTTGATTTGATATATGACATGACCCCATTTGGATATGCAAGTCCAAAGATACGGGGTGCTACTTTTAGGGCCTGAATGCCTAAAATAGGGAGCGCGTCAACGCGCTGCCTATTTCATGCATTTAGGCCTCAAAAGTAGGACCCCATTGGTTGCCAATGGGGTCCTACTTTTGAGGCCTAAATGCATGAAATAGGCAGCGCGTCAACCAATGGGGTCCTACTTTTGAGGCCTAAATGCATGAAATAGGCAGCGCGTTGACGCGCTCCCTATTTTAGGCATTCAGGCCCTAAAAGTAGCACCCCGTATCTTTGGACTTGCATATCCAAATGGGGTCATGTCATATATCAAATCAAACCGCAAGAGCCAATTTAGATGGTTTTCATGTCCATTTTCTCCATCAACTAAAACTATATTCATCAAATAATGTTGTTGACCAATTTTTGGCATACCCCCCCAAAATCAAGACCCCCATTGCAAAGAAAGGTAAAGAACACAAGTGCTTGTTGTTATGCTCAAGAGACAACAAAATGCATGACATGGGATACCAATGGGGTCTTAGTTTTGATGTTTGTATGTATGTATGTATGTATATATATGCATGTACATACATACATACATACATACATACATACATACATACATACATATATATATATATATATATATATATATGTATGTATGTATGTATATGTTGATGCATATTTGTATATATTGATGTATATATTGATGCATACAATTTTGATATATGGAGAAAATGGACATGAAAATCATCTAAATTGGCTCTTGCCATTTGATTTGATATATGACATGACGCCATTTGGATTTGTAAGTCCAAAGATACGAGGTCCTACTTTTAAGGCCTGAATGCCTGAAATAGGCAGCGCGTTAACGCGCTGCCTATTTTATGCATTTAGGCCTCAAAAGTAGGACCCCATTGGCAACAAACGCGCTGCCTATTTCATGCATTTAGGCCTCAAAAGTAGGACCCCATTGTGTTGCCAATGGGGTCCTACTTTTGAGGCCTAAATGCATGAAATAGGCAGCGCGTTAATGCGTTGCCTATTTTAGGCATTCAGACCCTAAAAGTAGCACCCCGTATCCTTGGACTTGCATATCCGAATGGGTTCATGTCATATATCAAATTGAATGGCAAGATCCAATTTAGATGGTTTTCATGTCCATTTTCTCCATCAACTAAAACTATATTCATCAAATAATGTTGTTTATCAATTTTTGGCATACCCCCCCCAAAATCAAGACCCCCATTTTGCTGTATGTATGTAAGTATGTATATATGTATGTATATACATACATATATATCTATATGTGTATATGTGTGTGTGTGTGTGTGTGTGTGTGTGTGTGTGTACACACACACATGTATGTATGTATGTATGTATGTATCTATATATATATATATATATATATATATATACATACATACATATGTATATATTGATGCATATATTGATGCATATCTTGATGTATATATTTATGCATACAGTTTTGATTGATGGAGAAATCAGGCATGAAAACCATCTAAATTGACTCTTGCCGTTCGATTTGATATAGGACATGATCCCATTGGGATTTGTAAGTCCAAAGATACGGGGTCCTACTTTTAGGACCTAAATTCCTGAAATAGGTAGCTTGTCAATGTGCTGCCTATTTCATGCATTTAGGCCTCAAAAGTAGGACCTCATTTGGTCCTACATGGGGTCCTACTTTTGAGGCCTAAATGTATGAAATAGGCAGTGCATTGGCGCGCTGCCTATTTTAGGCATTCAAGCCCTAAAAGTAAGACCCCATATCTTTGGAATTACAAATCCAAATGGGGTCATGTCATACATCAAATCAAATGGCAAGAGCCAATTTAGATGTTTTCATGCCCAATTTATCGATTTAATAAAACTATATGCACCAAATAATGTTGTTTATCAATTTTTGGCATACACCCCCAAAATCAAAACCCCCATTGGAAAGAAAGGTAAGGAACACAAGTGCTTGTTCTTATGTTCAGGAAACATTAAAAAAGAGGCCTAGTAGCCCAAAAATGGCAGCGCATCAATGCACTATCATTTTTGGGTTGCCAGGTCTCTTTTTTGTTGTCTCACGAGCATACATATGGAGGTTATTATACAATATAACTAAGAAGTAGTATTGAAGTAGTTCTACAATTTGGATGCATTAAGAGCATTCATATAGCAAGGAAGAATATAATAATTGAATACATTTTTTTTTCAATACATATTGCTAGTGAGACTACCAAAAAGAGGCTCTACCCCTCATGATGTCTCTGGATACAGAATATGAGATTGCTTGAGGCTTGGAATGTAGCTGGAAACATTGCGTGGGCAAAGCCACTATATGCCTCAAGTGTTGGAAATTGATATATGGCTCAAGTGCTAGAATGTGCAAATCATGGCCAAAATCAAGACCCCTTAGAGATTCCATGAGGGCTATCCTTTTACTACTACACACGTCACCTTTAGTCGAGGGTAGAACCATTCGTCGTCATAGGCAGCAGGTTCATGGGACCCCATCCCATGATCCAAGGCATTATTCAAAGACAAAGTATTTCTGACCATTCCCAAATTGAGTTTGCCAATTCCTAATCTGATTGATTTCATTTACTGGACTTGCAATGCTTGCAAAGCCCTTGCTTAAGCTTGAATGAGCCTCTTGATTTTGGGGGTATAATGGTCAAAAATGGCTTAACACGCCCAAAATCAAGAGGCTCATTCAAGCTTAAGCAAGGGCTTTGCAGGTCTTGTTTTTGGGTGGCAAAAGCACGAAAAATGACAGCGCATTAAGGTGTTGCCATTCTTATGCTTCCCCCCTCCAAAAACAAGACCCCCAAGCTATTCATTAGAGACACCAAAATGAGGAGAAGGATGATGTGAGGAGTAGAGGAGCTAGCCAATAAGGGGAGGGACAGCCTTGGAATTGCCAGCAACAAGCATGATGCAAGGAGGTGAGAAGGCAAAGAAGCAAGGAGGTGAGGAGGTGAGGAAGCAAGGAGGCGAGGAGGCAAGAGGCAGTCTTGAAGGGCAACAAGAGGGTGGAGGTGGCCGAAAGAGTAAGCAAGAAAGGGAGGGATGGAGATTGCTTGTAGGAAATTCTTGGATTAATGCTACAAATGCCATTTTTTTGTGTGTATTTTGCAGCATGAAATGTTTATGGCATTTTTCTTTTAAAAAATACAAAATTGTTGTGATTAATTGCGCTACAAACAACTCAAGCCGTAAAGCACCATGGATTAGTACAACAATATACATCACAAATGGATGCATACACTCATATACATCACCGATGGATGCATACACTTATACTCACATCAATTTCCAATATTGTATTAGATGGACCCTTAGCATATATGTGTGCATAGAAGACCATTTCCTACATTGATCCCTGATTTCATAGTTAAATTATTCCCTTTCTCACATTCTAACATGTGAAGATTTAATGTACATGCATTATGGGCACATTATATTGCAGTTTATGACTAACTTTTTTTATGAATGCATGATACTTGTATATGGTCAAGGAAGGTATATTATCATTTTTGAATGACAACATTACTCTATGCTCCATTTTATCCTATAATAGAAACTATGATCACTAGATATTACATAAATGTATTGCTCCATTATATCCTATACTAAAAACTATTTTGACCCAAATACATAATGCCAATTGAGGTTAGTACTGATGACAAGTGATGAAAACAATCTAATGGTATGAATGAGATCTTGTAAATTTTGGATATATAATATGGGTACTATGTTGATTGAGCTATTTTTCTAAGGGAATATTTTCAACTTAATTACTAAATACATACTTACAAAAGTGACCTGATTCCCATCTATATGTATAATCAAGTTTTACTTTGTGTTAAAAAAAAAGCTTTTGCATAAGGTTAAAATTTGAATAGTATTTATATTTGTTTAAGACTACCCATTGAGCTGGCTCCTATCCTTATATTGAACATGATAATGTCCATAAAGATTTTATGAATACAAATAGATAGCATTGGCTCTCTTTTTAGTGGTTGGGAATGAACCCTAAAAGTACCCTAAAATGACTATGTATTCCCTTATTTGTAGCATGGAAGTGATCATGATAGAGTGGCATAATCCCTATTTTGCTTTTTTCATAGGTTCTTTTGCTACTCATGGTTGGCGGATACACCACGGCATAGATCCGAATAGATATTTGGTTTTTTGCTTCAACTTGATTGACTAGACTTTCCTTGATGATTGTTTGATTGTGCATGATGAGTAGTCACTGGCTTAACTGATGCATTAAGTGAAATGTTTTCCTTAAAGTTTTTCATACTACAAGATACGAGTTTGCTTATACGGGTGGAAATAAAAGCTTGTTAATGCCTGGTGCATATTTTTCGTTAGATGCAGTAGGATACTAGTTACCGAGTGTCTTTGCCAATTATTTCACTTGAATCATGCTCCTCTTATGCTTGAGTTTGTGGTCACGTATTGACTTTAACATAATAGTCTATAGGATACTGGATGAGCACTCAACATAGTGGTTAGATGCATTCATTTCTAGTTCCGATAGAACTATCATTCAGACATTGGTCATAATAGAAATATGGAGGGCTAAAATCCTTTTTTGGCTCCCTAAGTTTTTTAAAGCATGGTATTGTCTAGATTACATAGGTATTTTCACTAAGCAAAATTAATCCTTATGATGAAAATGTATTTTTTTTCTTTTGACATAGTTAGTTCTGTTTCCATGTTTTTGGATCGAATGTATGGATGATCTTCTGCAAGCATAAAAGACATGATATGTATATGTAGCACATGATCATGTTTACATATTTTCAGTCATATATTCTACATTGTGATCTATCATTATCTTGCTATGTGGATGTTCAATCTGAGTAGTGTTTGCTTTTTTTATCGCAAATTTTATGTATTGTTGTGTCTCTACCTCTCCACAACGACTCAAATTGATAGTATGGGGATGAAAGAGAAGTTAATTGTGAGTTTCAGGCATGCCTTCATTGTTGGAATATGTTTAATTTGCTTATGATCACATCAATTGTTCCAATGATATTGAGAGGAATAAGATGCTGGATGAGGTTCTCGCTCGCTTGAAACCTATTTAATCTTGCTCGCTTATTTGGGGCTGCTCGCTTTTCTTCGCTCGCTTTTTGGTAATCCTCCATGGACAGGCAGATTGAGATCACGAGAATCTCCTCAACACAATGCAGATAGTGGTATGCAGGTATCACGAAAAGGAAAAGAGAATGTAGATCAGCCCATGTTTGATGTGAATGCAGGTCACTCTTATGTAGATGGTGAATCCAGTGGCTCAGAACAGAGCATTGATGATGAGTTGGGTATTCCTTCTGTTGTTACACCTAGAGTAAGGAAGACCAGGGATGTTTTGAGAGCACCTGGAAGTGAGCCTATTTTGCACAGGTCTACCAGAGCTAGGTATCCTGTGGATAGGCTGAAATATGATGGATTTACAGCCATTCACTATGCCTATATGGTCAAACTGATACAAGAACTAGAACCCACTTCTTTTGAACAAGCCATGGGAAATGAAAAATGGGAGAAAGCTGTGGATGAAGAAATGGATGCCTTGGAAGAAAATGCTACATGGGAATTGGTTCCTTTGCCTAAAGACAAGAATGCAATTGGCTGTAAGTGGGTTTATAAGATCAAGCACAATGCAGATGGTTCTGTGAACAGATACAAGGCAAGATAATTTGTCAAGGTGTATGCACAGACATACAGCATTGATTATGAAGAAACATTCAGTCCGGTTGCAAGGATGGCAACTGTAAGAGTAGTCATTGCTATGGCTTCATCAAAGGGATGGTCTTTACATCAGATGGATGTAAAGAATTCCTTCTTGCATGGTGATTTGCAAGAAGAGGTCTTTATGGAGCAGCCACCAGGTTATGTTCATGCTATTCATCCTGAGTTTGTTTGTAGGTTGAAGAAAGCCTTGTATGGCTTGAAGCAAGCACCTAGAGCATGGTCTGACAAGATAGGACAGTATCTTGTCACTATTGGCTTTCAGATTTCCAAGGCATATTTTTCACTCTATGTGAGAAAAACAGAGAAAGGTATTATGCTGCTTGTCATTTATGTTGATGATCTGATCATCACAGGTGATAGTGATGAAGATATCCTTCATGTGAAAATGCTATTGAAGCAGAAGTTTGAGATGAAGGATTTGGGAGAGCTGCATTATTTCTTGGGCATTGAGGTGATTAGATCACCAAGTGGGATATAGCTCTTGCAGAGGCAGTATGGATTGGACATGCTATCCAAATATGGGATGACAGGCTGTGAGCCTATTTGAGTTCCTTTGGAGTAGAATGTGAAGCTGAGCACAGATGTAGGTGAGCTTCTAGAAGACCCTACTATGTACAGACGCATAGTAGGAAGCTTGATTTATATGACTATTACCAGGCCAAATTTAAGCTATGCTGTTGGATTGATAAGTCAGTTTATGCAGGCTCCAAGGAAACCGCATTTGGATGCGGCTAGATGCATACTCAGGTATGTGAAGTCCACATTGCAGTATGGATTATTTTATGAGGCTGAGGTTCAGATACAGTTGCATGGATACACTGATGCTGATTGGGCTGGTAGTACTTCTAATAGACGATCTACCAGTGGATATGTGTTCTCTTTTGGGAGTGCTGTAGTCACCTAGAGCAGCAAGCAATAGCCTACGGCTGCCTTATCAAGCACAGAGGCTGAGTACAGGGGTGCAGCAATGGCTGCATGTGAGGTAGCTTGGTTGCATAAGCTACTTTATGATATGCATCAGTCTACAAATGGGCCAGTTGTCATTTATTGTGACAACATGAGTAGTATACACTTGGCAAATAACCCAGTCTATCATGCTAGGACAAAGCCCATTGAGGTGCATTATCACTATGTGCGGGAGAAGGTTTTACTAGGTCTTATTGATCTAGTTTATGTCAGCACAGAGGATCAGGTCGCTGACATATCATGCAGGCATTGGGCACACAGAAGCTGCGCAAGTTTAGAGACCTGCTTGGTGTGCAAGAATTGGGATTGAGCTCGAGGGGGAGTGTTGAGATATCGAGCTCCACTCATGATATGCCAGGGTGACCGTTGTGTATTTATGTCACCGACTTGTTAGCTGCAGATGCGGTTGGTACACTGCCCATGAATAATAGCTAGATGATAGCTATCCTTATCTACTCTAGTTCATGGCTCAGTTAGTATGCCACCTTAGTTAGTTGAGTTTGGTTTGAGACCCACATATAGGGTTCCTCACCATCCATGTCCTTTTTGGCTACTCTTGCCATGTGTCCCATCACAAGATGCTCAAGACTCTTAAAATATTGAGAAAGTCAAGAGTCTCCTCACATGGAGCCTATAGGGACCCTCTCTTTTCCACATGTCAACATCCTCCTTATTCCACATGGGAGCTCTAGAAGGATTCCTCTTGACTTCACACTCCTCCACATGCCTTCCACACGCTTGGCATGTGGCCTCTCTTATATTATTGGAACACATGGACATGAGCCCACCTCTTTATATGACTCACTCTTCCTAATTTCTAAAAAACTCCATAATATCACATACACAAATAACTCTCACCCCATACCAAGGTATTTATAATTCATACCTATGGTATTTACAATGAGCCATTACACTCATCCTCTCCATTCCATACAAAATCATAGAAAATAGAAATAAGTGAGCTAGGCTATCAGTTGATACTCAAACTCTTATCAAACATAGAGAAAAACAATACCAATGCCAAATTAAAAATATCAATTTTTGGCATCACATATTTCCCCCCCCAGCAGATCCTCTCTAGTACAGAGAGGGTCTGTTGGCCCTCAAGGTGGTCGAGCATAGAAGAATTTAAGGCGATACTCATTGGTGCATCCGGGTATCACCATGCCATCAACCTCCTCAAGCTGATAGGTTCCATTCGTGAACTTCTTTTTGACTCGATATGGTCCCTCCCATCTACCGATAAACTTTTTGTCTAGCTGCTTGTCCAGACGGCTATCAAATCTCATTACCAAATCTCCTTCTACAATATCTTTTTTCTTGCGTAATTTGGTGTCAAAACGGGCCTTGCGCCTTTTTTGAGAAGATTCCAAGTTTTGTAAGGCCTGTAATCTGCATTCATCCAAGGCTTCTAGCTGTACCAAGCATTGAGCATAGGCATCCTCCTATCCTTGTATTCTTGCAACAGATGTGCGAAGACTATGTATCTCCAATTCAATGGGTAAAATGGCCTCTATTCCATACACTAGTTGGAATGGTGTAAACCCAATAGCTAGCTTGTGTGTGGTTCTGTAAGCCCATAAAACTTCTGCCAAGTGCCTATCCCAATGCCTTTTATTGGTGCCAACAAGCTTTCCCATTGAATCGCACAACAATCCATTTGTTTTCTCAACCAAGCCATTACATTGGGGATAGTATGGTGTGGACATGCTATGATTTATCTTTAGCTTATGCACCACATCTTCAATTAGTTCATTTCTAAAAGAGGTTCCTCCATTAGTGAGAATTTCCAAAGGACAACCAAAGCGTGAACAAATTTGATCAAAGAGAAATTTTGCAACTACGCTTGCCTTGCTATTGACTGTGGCCTTGGCCTCTGCCCATCGAGTCGCATAATCTGTGGCCACCAATAAATAATGCTTGCCTTGAGATGAGTGAGGGAGTGGTCCCACAAAGTCCAACCCCCACCTCTCAAATGGTCCATATGCTAGAATAGGCTTCAAGGGCCCAGGAATCAGCTGTCACCTTCCAAACTTTTGGCATACTTTACAACTTTGACACCATTCATATACATCCTTATGGAGGCATGGCCAAAAGTAACCTGCATTAAGAATTCTCCTAGATGTGCTTGCTGAAGCAAAATGACCAGAGCATTCATGACCTGGAAGCTCTTGTCCTCTTGCCCATACCTCTTGACCTTCAGGATTCATCAAGACTATCCCCCCGGCTCCTTCTTGGCATGGACTAAAAGCCCCATCAAAATACAAAACAAAAGCTGTTGGTGGTGTATCCCTTTCATCTTTAATGTTCTCCTTACATTTCTTTTCTTCTCCTAGATCCTCCCGTCCTGTGAGCAAATCTGCCATAGTGGACCTAGTGGTATTTTCAGTGACAAAAGAGAAAGAGAACTCTTGAAGCTCTAACAACCATTTTGCAAATCTCCCCCCAGGATTAGGCTTGCGAACTAGATATGCTAATATAGACTGAGAGGTAAGGAAGAAAAATGGTCGAGGTAATAAATAGGAGTGAAGCTTTCTGACGGAAAACACCAAAGAGAGAGCTTGCTGCTCCATTTCTTCATACCTTGTTTCCACATCTGTAAGCTGTCAGCTGGCATAATAGATGGGTTGCATTCTACTTGCATCTCCTTTTTGTAGCAATACAGCACCAACTGAATGCAAAGATACACTTGGATTTACATAAAAGTCTTGAGACCAATCAGAGGGCTTCAATATTGGGCCCTTACTCATGGCCTCCTCAAGTTGCTGGAAAGACTCTTGTTGCTCCACACCCCATTGGAAAGAAACTCCTTTTCTTGTCAACAAGTTCAGGGATGCACTATCTCTGTGAAATCATCACAAAAGTGTTGATAATACTTGCTCTTTCCTATAATTCTGCGGCACCAGTGACACTCTCAGGACTTTGCAATGCCATGATTGCTTGAACCTTGTTAGGATCCATTTGCATGCCTTCTTGAGACACAATATGCCCCAACAAGACTACTTTTATTTGAGCCAAATGACACTTGCTAGGATTTAGACACCCTTTTGCTTCATCAATCCTAGCTAAGGCCATCTTTAACTTCTCCATGTGATCTATGCACCGAGAATAAATGCAAAAATCATCCAAAAACACCCGTATGAACTTTCCCAAGTAAGGATCCAGGACTTGGTGACTCATGAACCTTTGCAATGTAGCTGGTGCATTGGTCAACCCAAAAGGCATCACTCTGTAAGCAAAAATTCCCCAAGGTGTGACAAATGATGTTTTCCTCTTGAATACAAATTTGAAAGTACCTAGAATACCCATCAGATATAGAATACATCTCATGCCTTGCTACTTGGTCTAGTATTTCATCTTAGAATGGCAAAGGAAAATGATCCCTCTGAGTGCATGCGTTCAAAGGACGAAAGTCCACACAAACTCGCCAGTTATTTCCTTTCTTTGGTGTGACAACTACAGGAGATATCCATTATGAATCATCAATAGGAAAGATGAATCCCGCCTCAAGTAGTTGTGTTACCTCTTTCTTTAGTACCTCAGCTTGGATCACCCCCAATCACCTTAAGCGTTGCACAACTAGCTTGCTTTCTAGCTTCAACTCAATCTTGTGCTCCACAAGAGAGATTGGTCGAACCTGTGAATAGCTTGTTGCAAAGAGACATGGAAAATCATCTAGCATATCCAAGTACTGGAGCTTCTTACTACCTGATAGAGAATCACCAAGAAGCTCTGCATTGCGTTGGCATCGTTTAGTGTGCTTCACATCCTCCACATGAAGTGTCTCTACAGGATCTTCTTGCACCACCACCTTGTTCCTTCCTGACTCATCCCGATCAGCACCAAGACAAAGACCAAAGGCCACTCCTTCCACCTCACCCTCTGAGTTGGACTCCTCAGAGCTACACCCTGTCTCTTCTTCTTCATCGGTTAAGTCAGAGCTTGGACTCTTTGATGTTGAAGACTCCTCCTTGACAACTTCATTTTTGTGGTTTCTGATGTTGTAGTGCACCTTCTTATCATTTCCTTACAAAATCAATTCTCCAATATCCCACTTTTGAACAGCCTTCACCTTGCGTAGCCAAGGCCTTCCCAAAATCAATGGATAGGCACGTGCATCTCGCTTGGTAGGGATCACTTGAAAAGTAGTCGGCACAGAAATTCCACATACATCCACTTCTAGATTCTTCACAACTCCCAAGGTTTTAACCCTAGTGTTGTCAGCCAATTTGATGCGATAAGGAGAGGTAGTACTAGAGTATTTTAAATCACCATCTATCATGGTCTTCTCACTCATGACATTAATCGATGCACCTCGATCAATGTACACATTAGAAATCACTTGACCATCAATGATCACATCAACCATAAGTACATCATCACCAACATCTATATCTACCTTTTGAACAACAGGAATGGCACTTTTCTTCTTTTTCTTCTTTGACACTCTTGTGCTTGCTAGTTTTCCCCATTCCTTCCATAGTTTTGGAGATAATTGACCAAAGGTGATATGAGCTTCCTTTTCTTTAAGATCGGACAACAAGTCATAGCTTCCAATTCCTTTTCCTAATGGAAAATCTGACTGGCTAATTCTCCTTCTAGATGCCTTCTTTTTCTTACTATGGTGTTCCTCTTCCTGATGTTCCTCATCTACTTCTTCCTTGCTTTCTTCTTCTTCTTTTGCTTTACCACCCCCCTATTTAGCCATCATTACCTCTCTTTCCTCATCCCCTGAAGAAGCTTCTAACAAGGATACTTGTCTTTCTTCTTTCTTTCTCAATCTAGGACACTCGGGGCGATAGTGACCTTTTTCATTACATTCATAGCAAGTGACCCCACTCCTATCTCGAGGCCTATCTTCACTCTTTGGTGCTTTAGGTTGTCGTGCATTAACCAAATGCAATTTCAAATCAGCAAACTCTGCCATCTATTGGGAGATATTATGATCTAACTCAAAGGACTTTGGTACCTGAGGAGTGCCCATTACCTCCACCTTAGAAGTTGAAGCTGTTGAAGACACAAAAGAGGATTCGATCTTTAGAGAATCTTCTTTCTTGGTTGCAATGCGAAGTGCCTCCACATACGTTGTTGGATCTTTACTCATTACTTTTGAGTGAAGACGAGGCTCCAAAGCCATAACAAATTTGCTCATCTTTAAGTGCTCCATCCCTAAGAGACTTTGAGGGGCCGATGATGTAGATGCCATAGCTCACAAAGCTGCCCTTTCATACTTTGTCCATAAAGTTTCATATCGGATTGCCAACTCAGAGATCAACTCACCCTGTCCTTGATAGAACCGGTCCAACTGCAACATCAAAGCATTTGGCGACTCCACTGCCCCAAATCTTTGCTTCATTGCTGCCACCACTTGGTCCCAGTCCTCCTTGGTAGAGTCCGGCAAGGTCTCATGCCAACTCAAGGCTAACCTTCAAGAAAATTAGGAAAAGTCTCCACCCGATCCTTCATGGACCATCCTGAAAGCCAGCATCCTCGAACAAAATCCGGAAGATAAGACTCCGAGTCTTCCCCTTGGGTCCCTCGAAACACTGGAATCTTCACCATGATGAAACACAAAAAGGAAACACCAAGATCCAAATAACATCCCAAACAAGATCCGAACAAGATCCCACAGAGCCTTAGTATACCAAGACCAACTTATTATGCATAACCACTTGTTGAAAACCCTCCACAATGTGATCCTCAACAAAATCTTTAAAAGTAAGTGACCAACCAGCACCATGAATGTTGAGATATCGAGGTCCACTCGAGATATGCCAGGGTGACCGTTGTGTACTTATGTCACCGACTTGTTAGCTGGAGATGCGATTGGTACACCGCCCATAAATAATAGCTGGATGACAGCTATCCTTATCTACACTAGTTCGTGGCTCAGTTAGTATGCCACCTTAGTTAGTTGAGTTTGGTTTTGAGACCCACATATAGGGTTCTTCTATTTCTTTGTACTAGAGTTCTTTTGGCTTTCACAACTAAGAAGAGGAAAACTGTTTTCAGCCTCCACCTTTGTGTGTATTCCCCCATTTGTGATTGTGAGAAAACCGCAAGTGAGACTCCTTCCCTCTCTCCCACAATCTTCACATGGTATCAGAACCTTGTTCGTGGTAAGGAGCTCAAGAAAGCAAGCCAAGTTCGTGGTGTCCTGGTAAGAGGACCAGTGTTGCTTTCCTATTTCGAGTTTGGGAGCAAATCTCTGCAGGTAGCACAGCCAGAAGTGCAGGAGTGCACTGTTTCAGATTGAGACGCCCTTCGCGGTGTGGCGAGAGCGCAGTATATGCTGCGGGTAAGGGCAAAGCCCTTGGTGACTTTATCTTTCTGATTTGGGGCCGTTTCAGGGCCCGTTTTGAAGGCGGAAGTTCTTCGCACGCACTCAGAAAAAGGCCCTGTTTTTGCTGTGCGACCACTGCGCGGCTGGTTGGTGGAAAGGTGCCGCAGAAATTGCATCGTATGCCTGTGTGCAGAGATATTGGGAGTTGCAGATTCATGCCTATTGCCTGTTGATGCGAAATCGTCACTAGAAAGTGACTGTGTGGTGGAATACCACTTTCGTCAGTTTTGCAGATCTGCCCGTGTGAGGCAAAAGCTGTGTTTTTGCAGTGACAGAATATTTTGCAGTGTTCTGTAATGGCATCTGATTCTCTTTCACAGATTGTCACTGAAAAGCTTGACAAGAACAACTTCCAGGCATGGAAGTTTAGAATTACGAATTTCTTGATGGGAAAAGGCTATTGGGAATTCATTACAGGAAATGAAGAAGAACCTGTTCTTCCTAATGTTCCCAGTCAATAGGAAATGCAGGCATTCAAAGGATGGCATGAGAGAGCCAGGAAAGTTATGTACTGGCTGTCTATCAGTATTTTGGACTCCATGATTGTGCATATTCAGGATGCAAATACGCCAAAGGAGGCATGGGATACTTTGGCTAAAATGTACAGCACAAATACGCAGGCCAGGAAAATGCAGCTCAAGTAGGAGCTACACAATGTGCAGAGAGAAAATATGAGCATCAATGACTACCACATGAAGGTGAAGAAAATTGCGGATGCACTTGCTTCCATTGGGTCGCCAGTGGATGATGATGATTTGGTTTCTGTGACCTTGAATGGTCTAGGAAAGGATTATGCATAGTTCCGGACATCCATTGCCGTCCGTGAAAACTTTCCTGATTTTGAGGAGTTGATTGCTCTTCTAATTTCTGAAGAGCAGAGAAATGGTGGTGCATCTTCTTCAGCAGGAACTTCAAAAGAAACTGTCTTCTACTCAAATGCTGGCAGAGGTTGAGGCAGAGGTAGAGGAGGCCGATCTGCAGGCCGTGGTAGAAATCAGAATATGCAGCAAACGCAAGAAAACCAGTCCTATGCAAGAGGACGTGGTAACTCTAGAGGCAGGGGGAGCCAAAGAGGCCGTGGTGGATGGCAGAGAAGCCAAAATGCAAACAGCAACGTTGAATGCTACTATTGTGGCAAAATGGGTCATATGGCTAAGGACTGCTACAAAAAGCAGAATGACATTATGAATGGAAAATTGCAGCAAGGCAATTATGCATCTTCTAGCACGCAGGGTGATGACAGAAATGAGCATCTATTTATGGTGCAGCATATGACCAATTCTGTGACAAGTGCAGAAGAACAAAATGATGTGTGGTATGTTGACTCAGGTGCGTCAAACCACATGACAGGTCATGCAGAATGGATGCAAGATGCAAGGAAGATGGAAAAGCCAGGATTTGTGGAGACTGGTGATGATACTGCACATCCTATTGTGCAGATTGGCAAAATTCCTTTGTCTATGCAGGATGGGAAAAAGAAATACTTGTCTGATGTATTTCATGTCCCGAACATCACCAAGAACCTGGTTTCTGTTGGTCAGATGGTTGAGCAGGGCTTGCAGGTCAGATTTAATCCTCATGGATGCTTCGTTGAGGATATGAAAAATAATGGTCGCTTGATAGCAAAAGGAAAGAAGAAGGGCAGGATGTTTACGTTGGATGCAGACATGCCTGAATTGAGTGCAGCAATGTTTGCACATGGGACCGGTGTAGTTGCAGATATTGATATCTGGCACAAACGCATTGGTCATGTTAATATACAGCGACTAAAATCAATGCAAGCCCAAAATATTGTTGCAGGATTGCCTAAATTCAAGGTTGCAGAAATGCACAAGGTTTGTGAATCCTGTCAATTTGGGAAACAGGCAAGGAAACCTTTTCCTAGGCATGTTCAAGAGAGTAAACAGCCATTGGAATTAATCCACTCTGATGTGTGGACTACAAAAGCTGCATCTATTGGAGGCTGTCACTATTTTGTCACATTTATTGATGACTTCAGCAGAAAACTGTGGGTGTATTTTATGAAAAAGAAAAGTGAAGTGTTTGGGCACTTCAAAGCTTTCAAAGCTATGGTTGAAAAAGAAACAGGCCTGCAAATAAAATGCCTAAGGTCAGATGGAGGGGGAGAGTACCTCTCAAATGAGTTTGCAAGGTTCTTGCAGGAGCATGGTATAAAGCAGCAATATTCATGCAGTCATACCCCACAGCAAAATGGAATTGCAGAAAGAAAAAACAGGCATATTGGAGAGGTATCTCGGGCTATGCTAAATGAAAAAGGTCTACCAGATTATTATTGGGCTGAAGCAGTTGCTGCAGTAGTCTATATAATGAACAGGACTCCCACTGCAGCAATACATGGCATGACGCCAGAGGAGATGTATACTGGTAGGAAACCAGATATTTCTCATTTGAAGATTTTTGGTTGCATTGCTTATGTCCATGTGCCAGATGAGTTGAGGTCCAAGTTGGATCCAAAAGCTGAGAAGTGCGTCTTTATTGGTTATTCTCTGCAGCAGAAAGGGTATAGATGCTATAACCCTTCTACACGTAAGTTCACAGTGAGCAGAGATGTTGTTTTTGATGAGATGAGCAGCTGGTATAAACCAATAAATGTGATGATTGATGTAGATGCACAAAATGGTAATGCTGCACAGAATGCACAGCAGCAATCACAAAATATCAGTGGACCTGGAGTGTCCTCTACCAGTGGTTCACATACTTTGCCATGGACAGGCAGATTGAGATCAGGAGAATCCCCTCAAGGCAATGCAGAGAGTGGTACGCAGGTATCACGAAAAGGAAAAGAGAAGGTAGATCAGCCCATGTTTGATGTGAATGCAGGTCACTCTTATGTGGATGGTGAATCCAGTGGCTCAGAGCAGAGCATTGATGATGAGTTGGGTATTCCTTCTGTTGTTACACCTGGAGTAAGGAAGACCAGGGATGTTTTGAGAGCACCTGGAAGTGAGCCTATTTTGTGCAGGTCTACCAGGGTTAGGTATCCTGTGGATAGGCTGAAATATGATGGATTTACAGCCATTCACTATGCCTATATGGTCAAAGTGATACAGGAACCAGAACCCACTTCTTTTGAGCAAGCCATGGGAAATGAAAAATGGGAGAAAGCCATGGATGAAGAAATGGATGCCTTGGATGCTAATGCTACATGGGAATTGGTGCCTTTGCCTAAAGGCAAGAATGCAATTGGCTGTAAGTGGGTTTATAAGATCAATCACAATGCAGATGGTTTTGTGAATAGATACAAGGCAAGATTAGTTGTCAAGGGGTATGCACAGACATATGGCATTGATTATGAAGAAACTTTCAGCCCGGTTGCAAGGATGGCAACCGTAAGAGCAGTCATTGCTATGGCTGCATCAAAGAGATGGTCTTTACATCAGATGGATGTAAAGAATGCCTTCTTGCATGGTGATTTGCAAGAAGAGGTCTTTATGGAGCAGCCAGCAGGTTATGTTCATGCTATTCATCCTGAGTTTGTTTGCAGGTTGAAGAAAGCCTTGTATGGCTTGAAGCAAGCACCTAGAGCATGGTCGGACAAGATAGGACAGTATCTTGTCACTATTGGCTTTCAGATTTCCAAGGCAGATTTCTCACTCTATGTGAGAAAAACAGAGAAAGGGATTATGCTGCTGGTCATTTATGTTGATGATTTGATCATCACAGGTGATAGTGATGAAGATATCCTTCATGTGAAAATGCTATTGAGGCAGAAGTTTGAGATGAAGGATTTGGGAGAGCTGCGTTATTTCTTGGGCATTGAGGTGATTAGATCACCAAGTGGGATACAGCTCTTACAGAGGCAGTATGGATTGGACATGCTGTCCAAATATGGGATGACAGGCTGTAAGCCTATTTCAGTTCCTTTGGAGAAAAATGTGAAGCTGAGCACAGATGCAGGTGAGCTTCTGGAAGACCCTACTATGTACAGACGCATAGTAGGAAGTTTGATTTACATGACTATTACCAGGCCAGATTTGAGCTATGCTGTTGGGTTGGTAAGTCAGTTTATGCAGGCTCCAAGGAAACCACATTTGGATGCGGCTAGACGCATACTCAGGTATGTGAAGTCCACATTGCAGTATGGACTATTTTATGAGGCTGGGGTGCAGATACAGTTGCATGGATACACTGATGCTGATTGGGCTGGTAGCATTTCTGATAGACGATCTACCAGTGGATATGTGTTCTCTTTTGGGAGTGCTGCAGTCACTTGGAGCAGTAAGAAACAGCCTACAGTTGCCTTGTCGAGCACAGAGGCTGAGTACAGGGGTGCAGCAATGGCTGCATGTGAGGTAGCTTGGTTGCATAAGCTACTCTATGATATGCATCAGTCTACAGATGGGCCGGTTGTCATTTATTGTGACAACATGAGCAGTATACACTTGGCAAAGAACCCAGTCTTTCATGCCAGAACAAAGCACATTGAGGTGCATTACCACTATGTGCGGGAGAAGGTTTTACTAGGTCTTATTGATCTAGTTTATGTCAGCACAGAGGATCAGGTAGCTGACATATTCACGAAAGCATTGGGCGCAGAGAAGCTGCGCAAGTTCAGAGACCTGCTTGGTGTGCAGGATTTGGGATTGAGCTCGAGGGGGAGTGTTGAGATATCGAGCTCCACTCGAGATATGCCAGGGTGACCGTTGTGTACTTATGTCACCGACTTGTTAGCTGGATATGCGATTGGTACACTGCCCACGAATAATAGCTGGATGACAGCTATCCTTATCTACACTAGTTCGTGGCTCAGTTAGTATGCCACCTTAGTTAGTTGAGTTTGGTTTTGAGACCCACATATAGGGTTCTTCTATTTCTTTGTACTAGAGTTCTTTTGGCTTTCACAACTAAGAAGAGGAAAACTGTTTTCAGCCTCCACCTTTGTGTGTATTCCCCCATTTGTGATTGTGAGAAAACCGCAAGTGAGACTCCTTCCCTCTCTCCCACAATCTTCACAATGAAAACATTGTGTATACATGCATTCTAGAATCACCCTTCTCACAATAGGAAGTGTACATAAAAGCTTCAAGATATTGTACTCTTCATCATTTTCATAGCAAAAGAAGTTGAAAGCATTAAGAATCACCACTCCACTATTATAGTTGAAAACTACCCAAAGACAACTCTTCTTCACACCAAGCTACCAGTGCATGGAACAATCCCCAATCTATCATTGTGCCTACTGCTGGCATTATCGATTCACCAACATATTCAACAGTGCAAACATAAAGGATATGATCATGGTGACTGTGCGAATAGCTTGAGCATCATCTTCACAATCTTCAAGTTCTCTTAAATGGGTTGCAATCTCTTCTAATGGAGTTCTTGCAGGCATTTTCTTTATCTCATCAGAAACACATGCTTCTCTTCTAGGCATAACATGTAATCAAGTACACCCGAGACCGTTTAGTAAGGTGGGATGAATCCAATACCAAACGTACCTGGCATCTCCACCAAAAGATGTGACATGAAGTTGGGGGTAATAAATTTCATGCACCTCTTCACTTCCTACTACTTTCGAATTGACTGACAAAGATATTTATCATTGAGAATGAGACATTAGAAAGAAGCTTTTATGTTAAGATACCACACCATACTTTCCTCCCTCATATGAGAATGAACATGGTAACATCCCAAGTGATGTTGTAATCAAGCATAGGGAGAAGGAAAGGATCAGCAGAGGCCATAATCTCGGCAAGCCGGAGAAGGAAAGGATCAGTAGAGGCCATAATCTCGAAGAGTGATACGTTGTTGAAAGAAGATCTTGTGACTCAACATGACATGAACTGATATATATCAAGAAGTTTGAAGGGGCTGATTAGGTCGGATGGGTAGATTCCGAGGAAACATTGCACCTCCTTCATAGGCACCTTTACACTTAGCTCAAAACACTCTACAAACTGTCATTAGACCCAGAGGCCTATAACTTTTAGTAGACACATGATATCAAAGATTCAAGCACACAAAGGGATACGCCTTAATATGGGCTTCATGCTGATATAAGTTTCATTGAAAACAAACAGATAGTTGAAGAGATATGGATAGTTTATTGGAAAGGGGTAAAAACTGTCATGAAAATAGACTATCAAACACAGAGACTCATAACATTTTGCAACAGTATTTGATTCAAGATCTAAGCACCTAGAGACATGTGCTTAAAGAGAGCTTCAAGCTGATATATGTTTCATAAGAAATAGAGAAGTAGCCAAAAAGTTATGGATAGTTTACTAGATGATGGTAAAAACTATCATGAAAACAAACTGTCAGACGGAGAATCATAACTTTTTACAGCAGTATATGATTCAAGATCTAATCACATACAAACATGCGCTTTAAAAAGAGCTTTGGTTTGAAATAAATTTCATTAAAATCAGACTCTAAAAGTTATTATCAAAATACTAACAGGGGGTCAAACTGTCATGAAAACTACCCTCCACCCATGCTAATTTTACCTGAGCAGGATGCTCCCTCAAGACTCCACCTTCATCAACGATCCAGCCCTCATATATTTTGCCTAGAAGAGGGGAAGAAGTTTGCATGGTGGCTCGGGAAATAGATGGACCATGTGTGCACAGTGAGCAGCCGAATAGAAAGAACTTTTAAGGCTTTGAAAGAAAGAAAAGGGAAGAGACACTCAAGAGAGAACCCGAAGTGACCTTCATTACCAATAGAGTGAGAATCCACTCCAACACTACAAACACAAGGGAGAAGAAGAGGTTTCATACATACAAGAGGGAGTGGAAGCTCCAAGACTACTCATAGAGAGAGAATAAACTAGAGAGACATGGACTCAAGAGTCTACATAAGAGAATATCTACGAGAGGGAGAGAAGGCTCATGGAAGGAGCATGGAAGAGGCTTGGGGAGACTAGAGCTACAGAAACATGAGGCTTAATCGTAGAAGAGATTGATGAACAAGGGAGAGGAGGGCTCCTTTTATAGAGATTTTGTTACGCTGCTTCACCCATTTACAATTGCTGCCTGTAGATTCCTTTCCCCATTAATCACATAAGCACATATGTCACCATCCATGTCCTTTTTGGCTACTCTTGCCATGTGTCCCATCATAAGATGCTCAAGACTCTTAAAATATTGAGAAAGTCAAGATTCTCCTCACATGGAGCCCATAGGGACCCTCTCTTTTCCACATGTCCACATCCTCCTTATTCCACATGGGAGTTCTAGAAGGATTCCTCTTGACTTCACACTCCTCCACATGCCTTCCACACACTTGGCATGTGGCCTCTCTTATATCATTGAAACACATGGACATGAACCTACCTCTTTATATGACTCACTCTTCCTATTTTCTAATAAACTCCATAATATCCCATACACAAATAACTCTCACCCCATACCAAGGTATTTATAATTCATACCTATGGTATTTACAATGAGCCATTCCACTCATCCTCTCCATCCCATACAATATCATAGAAAATAGAAATAAGTGAGAGCCGCTAGGCTATCACTTGATACTCAAACTCTTATCAAACATAGAGAAAAACAATACCAATGCCAAATTAGAAATATCAATTTTTGGCATCACACTACCCATAACTCCTCCATATAATCACCAAATGAATCATTTGGGGTTGGAGGCTTCTTGAGGAGATTATGAGAAAGATAGGAATCGATGCATGATAATTCAGGATTTGCACCACTTATGTGCTAATTTTTTGCAAAGGATAAGAAAAAATATGTTCTTTCAAAGATGCTACTATAACCTATGATGAATAGATGTGTTATTATGATCAATCTCTTGGCTGCATAGACCAAGTTAAATAAAGGCAAGTTAAGCCCCTAAACCAACATAAACGAGTCTCACAATGTGTGTGATCAAGAGACAAATATTATACTTGCACATAGAGAGAGAGTGTGTGTGTGTGGGTGTGTGATGAAGATACAAATACTATACGTGCATAGAGAGAGGGAGAAAGAGAGAGAGAGAGAGAGAGAGAAAGAGAGAGAGAGAGAGAGAGAGAGAGAGAGAGAATTTTTGACGTGGTGGCGGTGACCATGAAAGCTACTATTGGAGATTCTTTGGCAGCTGCACACATGGGTAGTGTGTGCTGTGTGTGTGATGTCCATGATTTGATGATGACTGTCACATCCATTGATGGCCTGCATTAGTGAATTGTGCATTGGTGGCTCTATCCATGACTTTGTGGTAGCCATCACACGATGGCTAGGTGTTGTTCATGGTTGACTCCTCCCGGTTATGGGTGGTTGCCATGTGTAAGGCTAACCTAGTTGGTTGTTAATGTAATAGACCTGGCTAGTAGTTCTATGTTAGGGTGTGAGGCCCATGGGAGGGTGTTGGAAAAAAGAGGCCTTGTTATGGTCCTAACCCCCTCTAGTACCATGGACAAGTAGAAAAGATATTGAGGGGTCTAAGAAGGGCCTTGGTATGTGCAGCTGACATGTGGATAAGCATCGAATAAGGCACGTGCTAAGGGGGAGGGGGACTAGGGACCATTTGAGGGCCTGGGGCTTTAAAGAACTCACGTACTAAAGGGGAAGTGGGAGGAGGGTTCCATTTATAAGCTTTTATTTAGCATTAAGTATGCTCTTCCACTCTATAGCCTTAGTGATAGTCTAATGGTAGGGCCAAATGTGGGAAAGACAACATTATGGATTCCAATCCTATGCCCTTGAATGATGTGCACACCTCTTAGACGTAACTTAAATAACTTAGTTAGCCCAGATTAATTAATTAATCCATGGACAAACATAAGTTAATTAGCCTCCATGGTCCAAAACAAATAGGAAAAAATAAAGTTGAGTGAAATAGGGACCCCCAGTTGGTGAAAAATACCATTAGAGGGGGGAGGGGGAGAGTGGTGGATTGAGGGCCAATTAACCCAGAGATTATTGGTCCTTGAATTAAGGTGATTAGCAGAGCAACTTCTAGAAGATAGTGAGGCAGCAAGTCCCTTATAAAAAGGGAGGAGGAGAAGAAGGCAATGTTGCTCCAAATTTTAGCCTATTGAAGCCGGCTTCCTCAGCTTCCTCTCTTGCTTTCGGAAGGATAACTTTTCTCGAAGCACGCACTTGCGACCATAAACGAGACATCCTATTCATAGCATGCAAGTCTTCTCGCACTCCTCTTGAGTCTTTGGAACCAACCAAGTGTGCCCAAATAGTAGCCCCGACATTCTTGAAGATATGCATGGGATACAAGAGATGATTGATTTGTAACTAACCCCAATAAGGAAGCTCATGCAAGATCGATAGCCTCTTCATACCATGAGGAGATTCCTTTGCATTCGCCCTCCAAGCCTAAATCTAATCACTTGCCTTCAAATATGGTGGTGGTGGATCAAGCTGACCTACACGCGCGAGATGGTCTAGCAGAAGGTATCGACCATGACCTCCATAAACATTTTTTCTCATATGTTTGGATTATCATGCAAGCAATTTCAAACCCGGTCCACAAATAGGACAAGCATGGTACCCTTTTGTAACAAGTCTTGCACACATGCATGAATGTGTTAGTATAAGACATGCATGCAAAAGAGAGTCATAAAAGCATAATCCTATATTATACATGTAAAGACACAACCACGTACCTGTGTACTCTTCATATCCTGGGTAGTCATGCATGGTCCACATCAAGATACCCCTCACCAAAATATCATTGGTATGTCTAGGAGCTCTAGAAATATCAAAGATCCACACTCCTCTCCATAAGATCTGTAACTCCTCTATCAAAGGTTCCATGTACGCATCCATATTTTTGGCCTTGTACTTCCCTAGCACAAGTAGTGCAAGCATGAGGTGTCCCTTCTTTATTGTTAGCCATGGTGGGATATTGTAATTGGTGGTCGACCAAGATGTCGAGTGTAACCCAAAAGGATTCACACCATCCATGGCGAGCCCAAGATGTAAGTTGCATGGCTCTCTCGCAAAGTTCGGCCATTGATTGTCTATGTGCTTCCAAGCTGCACAATCTACGGGAATCCTCAATGTGTCATTAGTGGACCGATGAGATGCATGCCAAATCTCCATGCTCACGATGAAAGAGAATACAATCATTACAGCAAGCATGGATGGTATCATAATCCATACCCACTGTTATTAGCATCTTCTTCGCTTCATCTCTCGATGCGAGCATGGTATTTGGTGCAGGCAACATCTTCTGGAGCAACCTATCACAATTCAAACATACATAGGCTTCGAATAATGATGATTCTCACCTGTCTTTTCCTCTTTTCTTTCTCTTTTTTCCTCTTTCAAAGCAACAAAGAAGTCATGTCACTAATCCTATAGCTTAGAATACCTGTAAGACATTGAGCAAGCTTAGAATCCTACGACCTGACATTGAGCAAACATTTATAGATTCCTGCATTCTTTGAATTAGAGTGACACAAGTCTGTATCTGTTTGCTCAATGGTAGGCTATTGAAGCTTCATGTGGGGAAAAAGAGAGAAGGAAAGAGAGAAAAAAAGAGACGAAAAGACAGAAGAAAAAAGAGAAAAAAGAGAGGAGAAAAAGGAGAAAAGAGAGGAGAAAAAAGACAGAAAAAGAGAGGAGATAAGAGAGAAAATGAGAGAAAGTGAAAAGAGAGAAAGTGGAGATAAACGAGAAAAAAAGAGAAGGAAAGAGAGGAGAAAAGAGAGGAAAATAGAGGAAAAGAGAGAAGAAAAAAGAGAGAAAAAGAGAGGAGATAAGAGAGAAAAAGAGAGGAGAAAAGAGATGAAAAGAGAAGATAAAAGACAAAATGATAAAAGAGAGTCACAATTCAAACATACGTAGGCTTCGAATAATGATGATTCTCAAAACAAACAATATCCAAATAATGAGTCAAATTAATGAGGGAGCTAACCTCATTAAGGCCGAGACACTTGTATCCGACCACCCATACTTTGCTTGCAAATTCAAGATTGAGAGACAAGCCCGTAGTTTAGACATTCTAGCCCTCATACAACTGTATTGATTGCAACTCTCGCATATTGACCTCAGACTCTGACATCACGTGTACATGTGATGTAGTGCCCCTGAAAATAGAATCCATCATGTCCACCATACCCTCGTCATCATCTAGCACCTCTGGGAGACTATAGTCTAGCTCAAAGTGTGAAGGTATACATGTGCACCCTCACCACCCTCCTCATCCTGTCTCAAGATTTTAGGTAAATATAAGATCTTGTATCAAGGTTTCATGTTATAATGGTATTCAATATTAATCACGAACTCAAATAGCACCGATGATCCACCACCACATGCAACACCAACAGTGGGTATTGGTTGGGCTCCTCCGCATACATCCACAAATGGCGCATGACAATACAATGCTGATGTCGTACTTCTCACTTGCAATGAGTGCAATGACAATACAACCTCTCCATAAGCCACTCTGTGCTCCCAGGGATTGGTGCATCATTTGACGAGTTTCCACTCATCCCTTGCATTTGCACACTTCCAAAATCACAACATGAGCCGCAAGGAAATCTACTAAGATACAAAAAATAGCCACCCATGAGCTCCTTTTCTCTCTTCTGACAATAAGTGCCCTGAATCATCTATATATAGCAACGCTTTGCCCTAAACCATCACTATATAGCGATGCTTTGCCCTATTCCATCACTATATAGCGATGCTTTTTGGATATAAACGTTGCTATATAGTGACTGACCAGCATCGTTATATAGTGATTAAACCCCGTGTGATGCCGTCTTTCACATCTCTATTGTGGGAAAAGCAAAAATCTCTCCTTCCACCTTATATTTGATGACCTCGCTTTCCTCCTCTCTATTCCCCACTCCTCACCCCTACCCAGCCTCTCTCCGAACACTTGTGCTCCCTCTCCACCCTTCTCCCTTTCTGCTTGTGTGAAAGGAAGTTTTTCAAGAAGGTGAGTCTCTTTAAGCAATGTAGGTTCAATTTTTGTGAGATTTCGTTTTGTGAGTATTGAAGCATGTTTCTTCTTGTATTGCTAAGGCTATGTGCTAATTTTCATGCTTGATTTTTAAAGGTTGAGGATAAAAAACTAGATTTGGTGAAAGAAGAAGATTCACCTCTTCTCTCAGGGGGGTCACTCATCATATGTAACCCTATCACATGAGTTCAACAGAAGGATATTTTTTATTTCTAAAATTTACAGAAATAAATATACATAAGGGACTATTTAAAATAGTTTTGGAAAAAATTTATAGATTTGTATAGAAAAGGGGTACATTTTATTAGTGAAAAATTTACAGATAAGGGATTTTAGAAATAGGCCTTGAACGCACGTGATATAGAGGGTTTATACATAGTGAACCCCCCGAGCCTCTTCTCTTTTTGGTATTTCTCTTCCTCCTCTTTCTCCTTGTTTGTAGGCTTATTCTTGTCTCCTCAATCTAATCCCTTTGAGAAGTTGCTTCTGTAAACTCCTCTTTCCTCTAACTAGTTATCTAAAAAATGGTATGTTTCCTCTCTTCTATAGCGCCAGTCCACGAAACACCAAGCGGGACTTTCCAAGTAAGAAAGTGCTTCCTCTTTTTTTCTTTTGTTATTTTTGTTATTTGCATTGGCCTACAGCTAGCGCATAAGGTGCTAGCTGTGCAATGATGGGCGTAGGAACCCTCTCTTCCCCTCTCTTCTCTTATTCCCTCTTCTTCCCCTCTTTTCCTGTCTCTTTCCCCCCCTCTTTCCCTCATATGCTCATGCATAAGCATAAGCATAATATTTCTCTCTTTTTCTCTTATGCATATGTTTTTCCTTCTCTTATGCTTATGCTCTTTTTCCCTCTTCTTTTTCCCTTCTTTCAATCTCTTTTCCCCTCTTCCTTCTCTTATTTTTCACTCTCTTTTTTCCTCTCTTTTTCTCCTCTTTTCATAAGCATATGTATTTGCCTATGCTTTATGCTTATGCATGAGCATATGCTCATATGCTCATGCATAAGTCTTTAGCTTATGCTTTTTCTCTTTTTCTCTTATGCTCATATGCTCATGCATAAGCATAAGCATATGCTTTCTTTCTTTTTCTCTTATGCTTATGGTCTTTTTCCCTCTTCCTTCTCATATGCTTATGCTCTTTTTCCCTCTTCCTTCTCTTATGCTTATGCTCTTTTCCTCTCTTCTTTTCCCCCTCTTCCTTCTCTTCTTTTTCCCTCTTCTTTTTCCCCTCTTTCAATCTCTTTTCCCCTCTTCTTTTTTCCCCTCTTTCAATCTCTTTTTCCCCTCTTTCAATCTCTTTTCCCCTCTTCTTTTTCCCCTCTTTTTCCCTCTTCTTTTTCCCCTCTTTCAATCTCTTTTTCCCCTCTTTCAATCTCTTTTCCCTCTTTCAATGTCTTTTACCCTCTTTCATATCTTTTTCCCTTCTTTCAATCTCTTTTCCCTTCTTCCTTCTCTTATGCTTATGCTCTTTTTCCCGCTTTCAATCTCTTTTCCCCTCTTCCTTTTCTCTTTTTCTCTTATGCATATGTTTTGTCTTCTCCTATGCTTATGCTTATGCATGAGCATATGTCTCCTTCTCCTTCTCCTTCTCCTTTCCTTCTCTTCTCTTCTTTTTCCCTCTCTTTTTCTCTTCTTTTCATAAGCATATGCCTATGCCTATGCCTATGCCTATGCTTATGCATCAGCATATGTTTATGCATAAGCATAGGCATATGCTTTCTCTCTTTTTTCTCTTATGCATATTTGGTTCTTTTCCCCTCTTTCAATCTCTTTTCCCCTTTTCTTTCTCTTCTTTTCCCCTCTCCTTCTCTTATGCTTCTCCTTCTCTTTTGCTTCTCTTATGCTTCTCCTTCTCTTATGCATATGCTTTCCCTCATATGCTTTTCGCTTCTTACTCTTGTTTTTTGTTTTTTGTTTTAGTGTTTGTGTTTATGTTTGTCCAATCCCCCAAATTAGACATGGGATCACGTCGCACGTTCGACGAGTACAGAGACCCTTGTAGGAGGAGACATCATGATCTCTATTCTCCAGAGGACTTTGATTCCACTCAAGTGACACCTCAGGGGCCTACCCCTACGACTACCCCTAGCCCGACTCCTCTCAGACATAGCACTATGACTACCCCTCGGGGAACTCTTTTGCTAGTAGCCCATGGTTTTGTCAGAAGTCCCGATGAGTTTGTCGCACAGATGACTGATGTGGAGGTAGTGAGATTCTTCTCTCTGCTATCCCAGAGGACCTCAACAAATTTCTCTCCTACATCGATGGCTCGACATACCTCAGTAAATCTCTGGTATCAGATACTCCAGTCCAATCAGCATCAGTGTATCCATGCAACTGTATCTGAACCCTAGTCTCATAAAATATTCCATACCACAATGTGGACTTCACATACCTCAGTATGCATCTAGTCACATCCAAATGCGGTTTCCTTAGAGCTTGCATAAACTGACTTACCAACCCAACATCATAGCTCAAATTTGGCTTGGTAATAGTCATGTAAATCAAACTTCCTACTATGCATTTATACATAGTGGGGTCTTCTAGAAGCTCACCTGCATCTACATTCAACTTCACATTATCTCCAAAGGAACTGAAATAGGCTTACAACCTGTCATCCCATATTTGGATAGCCTATCCAATCCATACTACCTCTACAAGAGCCATATCCCACTTGTGGGTCTAATCACCTCAATGCCCAAGAAGTAACGCAGCTCTCCCAAATCCTTCATGTCAAACTTCTCCTTCAATAGCATTTTCACATGAAGGATATCTTCATCACTATCACCTATGATGATCAAATCATCAACATAAATGACAAGCAGCATAATACATTTCTCTATTTTTCTCACGTAAAGTGAGAAATCTGCCTTGGAAATCTAAAAGCCAATAGTGACAAGATAATGTCCTATCTTGTCACACCATGCTCTGGGTGCTTGCTTCAAGCCATACAAGGCCTTCTTGAACGTGCAAACAAACTGAGGATGAATAGCATGAACATAACCTAGTGGCTGCTCCATATAGACCTCTTCCTGCAAATCACCATGCAAGAAAGCAATCTTTACATCCATCTGATGTAAAGACCATCCCTTTGATGCAACCATAGCAATGATTGCTCTTTCGGTTGCCATCCTTGCAACTGGACTGAATGTTTCTTCATAATCAATGCCATATGTCTGTGCATACCCCTTGACAACTAATCTTGCCTTGTATCTGTTCACAGAACCATCTGCATTGTGCTTCACCTTATAAACCCACTTGCAGCCAATGGCATTCTTGTCTTTAGGCAAAGGCACTGACTCCCATGTAGCATTTCCTTCCAAGGCATCCATTTCTTCATCCATGGCTTTCTCCCATTTTTCTTTTCCCATGGCTTGCTCAAAAGAAGTGGGTTCTGGTTCATGTATCACTTTGACCATATAGGCATAGTGAATGGCTGTAAATCCATCATATTTCAGCCTACCCACAGGATACCTAGCTCTGGTAGACCTGCACAAAATACGCTCACTACTAGGTGCTCTCAAAACATCCCTTGTCTTCCTTACTCCAGGTGTAACAACTGAAGGAATACACAACTCATCATCAAGGCTCTATTCTGAGCCACTGGATTCAGCATCCACATAAGAGTGACTTGCATTCACATCAACCATGGGTTGATCTACTTTCTCTTTTCCTTTTTGTGATACTTGCATACCACTATCTGCATTGCTTTGAGGAGATCCTCTTGATCTCAGTCTGCCTATCCATGGCGAAGTATGTGAACCATTGCTAGAGGACACTACAGGTCCACTAATATTTTGTGATTGCTACTGTGAATTATTGCAGGATTACCATTTTGTGCATCTACATCATCAATCACATTTACTAGTTTGTACCAGCTACTCATCTCATAAAAAATATCTCTACTCACTGTAAACTTATGAGTAGAAGTGTTATAGCATCTATACCCTTTCTGCTATAGACAATAACCAATAAAGATGAACTTGTCAGCTTTTGGATCCAACTTGGCTCTCAAGTCATCTAGCACATGAACATAGGCAATGCAACCGAAAACTTTCAAATGAGAAATATCTGGTTTCCTACCAGTATACCTCTCCTCTAGCGTCATGCCATGTATTGCTGCAATGGGAGTCCTGTTCATTATGTAGACTGCTATAGCAACTGCTTCAGCCCAAAAATAATATGGCAGGTCTTTTTCGTTGAGCATGGCACGAGATACCTCTCCAATATGCCTGTTTTTCCTTTCTGCAAGTCCATTTTGCTGTGGGGTATGATTGCATGAATATTGCTGCTTTATGCCATGCTCCTGTAGGAAACTTGCAAACTCATTTGAGAGGTACTCTCCCCCTCCATTTGACCTTAGGCATTTTATTTGCAGGCCTGTTTCTTTTTCAACCATAGCTTTAAAAGCTTTGAAATGCCCAAACACTTCACTTTTCTTTTTCATAAAATACACCCAAACTTTTCTACTATAGTCATTAATAAAAGTGAAAAAATAATGATAGCCTCCAATAGATGCAACTTTAGTAGTCCACACATCAGAGTGGGTTAATTGCAATGGCCTCTTACTCTCTTGAACATGTCTAGGAAATGGTTTCCTTGCTTGTTTTTCAAATTGACAGGCTTCACATAGAATATGCATTTCTGCAACCTTGAACTTAGGCAATCCTGCAATAATATTTTGGGATTGCATTATTTAAGTCACTGTACATTACCATGACCAATGCGTTTATGCCAAATATCAATATCTGCAACTACATCGGTCCCATGTGCAAACATTGCTACACTCAATTCAGGAATATCCGCATCCAACATAAACATCCTACCGTTCTTCTTCCCTTTTGCTATCAAGCGACCTTTAATTTTCATATCCTCAACAAAGCATCCATGAGGATTAAATCTGACCTCGTTCTTCTTCTCTTTTGCTATCAAGCGACCTTTATTTTTCATATCCTCAATAAAGCATCCATGAGGATTAAATCTAGCATTCAAGCCCTGCTCAACCATTTGACCAACAGAAACCAAGTTCTTAGTGATATTCGAGACATGAAATACATCAAACAGGTATTTCTTTTTCCCATCTTGCATAGATAAAGGATTTTTTACCAATCTGCATAATAGGATGTGCAGTATCATCACCAATCTCCACAAATCCTGGTCTTTCCATTTTCTTGGAATCTTGCATCCATTCTACATGACCTATCATGTGGTTTGATGCACCTGAGTCATCATTGCTTTCTTCTGCACTTGTCATAGAATTGGTCATGTGCTGCACCATAAATAGATGCTCATTTCTGTCATCACCCTGTCTACTAAAGGATGCATAATTGCATTGCTGTAATTTTTCAGTCATGATGTCATTTTGCTTTTTATAGCAGTCTTTAACTATACGACCCATTTTACCACAGTAGTAGCATTCAACATTGTTGTTTGCATTTTGGCCTCTCTACCATCCACCATGACCTCTTTGGCTCCCCTTGCCTCTAAAGTTACCACGTCCTCGTCCATAGGACTGGTTTTCTTGAATTTGCTGCATATTTTGATTTTTGCCACAGTCTCCAAATTGGCCTGCTCTACCTCTGCCTCTACCTCTTCCAGCATTTGAGCAGAAGAAAGCTTCTTTTGAATTCCTCCTGAAGAAGATGCACCACCATTTCTCTGCTCTTCAGAAATTAAAAGAGCAATCAACTCCTCAAAATCATGAAAATTCTCACGGACGACAATGGATGTCCAGAATTATCTAGAATTGTGCATAATCCTTTCCTAGACCATTCAAGGTCATAGAAACTAAATCATCATCTTCCACTGGTGACCCAATAGAAGCAAGTGCATCTGCAATCTTCTTCACCTTCATGTGGTAGTCATTGATGCTCATATTTTCTCTTTGAACATTATGCAACTCCTACTTGAGCTGCATTTTCTTGGCTTGCATATTTGTACTATACATTTTTGTCAAGTACCCCATGCCTCCTTCGATGTGCTTGCATCCTGAATATGCACAATCATGGAATCTAAAATATTGATAGATAGCTAGTACATAACTTTTCTAGTAATCTCATGCCAACCTTTATATGCATGCAACTCCTATTGATTGGGAACATTAGGAATAATTGGTTCTTGTTGAGCTCTAGTAATGATCTCCTAATAGCCTTTTCCCTTAAGGAAATTCGTCATTCTAAACTTCCATGCTTGGAAGTTGTTCTTGTCAAGCTTTTCAGTGACAATTTGTGAAAGAGCATCAGACGCCATTACAAAACACTGCAAAATATTCTGTCACTTCAAAAAAACACAACTTCTGCCTCATAAGGGCAGATCTACAAAACTGACGAAAGTAGTATTTGACCACACAGTCACTTCTTAGTGACGATTATGCATCAACAACAATAAGAATGATTTTGTCACTCCCAATAACTCTGCACACAGGCATACCATGTAATTTTTGTGACAACTTTTCATTGACCTACAGAATAGTGGTCGCACAACAAAAACAAGGCACTTTTCTAAGTGCCTATGGAAAACTTCCGCCACCAAAACGGGCCCCAAAATGACCTCGAATCAAAAAAGTAATTTCATCAAGTACCCATAGCATGTACTGCCCTCTCGCCACACCATGAAGGGCGTCCCAATTTGAGACAGTGCACTCTTGCACTTTTTGGCTGTGCTACCTGTAGAGATTTGCTCCCAAACTCGAAAAAAAAGGAAAGCAACACTGATCCTCTTACTAGGACACCGTGAACTTGGTTTTCTTTTTTGAGCTCCTTACCACAAACCGAGCTCTGATACCATGTGAAGAGAGTGGGAGAGAAGGAAGGAGTCTCACTTGTAGCTTTCTCACATACACAATGGGGGAATATACACAAAGGTGGAGGCTGAAAACAGTTTTCCTCTTCTTAGTTGTGAAATCCAAAAGAACTCTCTCAATACAAAAGAATAGATGAACCCTATATGTGGGTCTCAAACCAAACTCAGCTAACTAAAGTGGCATACTAATTGAGCCACTTACTAGGACACCGTGAACTTGGTTTTCTTTTTTGAGCTCCTTACCACAAACCGAGCTCTGATACCATGTGAAAAGAGTGGGAGAGAAGGAAGGAGTCTCACTTGTAGCTTTCTCACATACACAATGGGGGAATATACACAAAGGTGGAGGCTGAAAACAGTTTTCCTCTTCTTAGTTGTGAAATCCAAAAGAACTCTCTCAATACAAAAGAATAGATGAACCCTATATGTGGGTCTCAAACCAAACTCAGCTAACTAAAGTGGCATACTGATTGAGCCACTAACTAGAGTACATAAAGATAGCTATCATCTAGCTATTATTCATGGGCGGTGTACCAACTACATCTGCAGCTAACAAGTCAGTGACATAAATGCACAACAGTCACCTTGACATATCATGAGTGGAACTTGATATCTCAACAAAAGGTGACCCCTCAAGGGCCATATCGTCAATTGCATTTTGCTTGGTTGCACAACAAAATACATTTTCCTTCTTACACAAATATATAACTCCAAGAACGAGTGTGATGGCTTTCATAGATCTCCTCCTGTAATATGTAAAAATAGGTAATAGAGGGCTCTACATGATAACTCCTCTCACAACACTCAAAGTTCTTGTTTGAAAATATCATCTACCGTTGGTTTTCCAATTGAATTTGTTGATGATGAACAAGTCTACTTTATGCATGAATTGTTTGAATCCTTGACCAAGGAGTTTATGGTAAGCACTGGGTTGCCAGTAGATATTAACCTCGGGGGGGTCACTATGTACAAACCCTCTATATCACGTGCGTTCAAGGCCTATATTTAAAATCCTTTATCTGTAAAATTTTTCATTAATAAAATGTAACCCTTTTCTATACAAATCTGTAATTTTTTTCCAAAACTATTTAAAATAGTCCCTTATGTATATTTATTTCTGTAAATTTTAGAAATAAAAAATATCCTTTTGTTGAACTCACGTGATAGAGTTACATATGATGAGTGACCCCCCCGAGATATTAACCTTGATGCAAAGTTCAAGTTGAGTCCTCCAACAAGGCTATCAAACTGATAATTATACCAAAACATCAAGAACATATGTGCATGATTGGGACACCAAGAAACATGTGGCATTATGGACCTACTGAAGAACCTATAAGGTAACAACTAATTTTACACATTTTTGCATGGGTTTCAGTTTTGGAAATAGTAGTACCATTATAATTTCTACCTCCAAGCTTGAGGGTTACTAGGCAAGCTATCTCCAACATCAAGCTAGGTCCCATTAAAGCTAATTTCTTACATGGATGGGATGGGCCATATAATGGGAAATTTCAACTAGAAGGTCTCTAAGGCCAAGTAATCTAGTAATCCCCAAACTCTTTAATGGTAGCAAGACAAAGCCGTATCAAGCTCGTGGCTATACCTTGGTCTTCCATGCAATCACATCAGCTTGTTTGATGTTTAGCAAATCTTAGTGGTCTTAATGGTGGTTTACATATGGTAGATCATGGGATCAACATGAGGTTCACATAGATCGATACTGTAGTTATCACGCACTTGATGATGATGTTGGCCTCTAGATGGCAGAACCTATTGCAATCCTAAAGTACCTCCCTGATGAAATGGTACATTACCTCAAAGAGGTTCTTGTTTTGGAAATAAGAAGGTGGTTGGTAGATCCTCTCGGTAGGAGTGACCTCTATGAGTTCACAACAAAAGTGAAAAACAAGAGAGAGAGAGCCAGAGAGGAACACATAGATTCGCAGGTGTTGAACCACCCTTATCTTCCATGTCATTCATATATATATATATATATATATATATACATACAAACATACATACATATATGGTGACCATTCTATACATAACTAGGGTTAAGGCACATGTAATAATTCCTGAACAAGAGGGCTCTTTTTTGCTCATTCCACCCAACCATGATTCCTTGAGAGCTCCCTTAGTTTTCTTCCTTTATAGAGCATGTATCTAGAAATCTCCCCTAAACCCAGTGCATGACATGTGGACCCCCTTTTATGCCAACTGTCCTTTCAAAGGACCTTAATCTTTTGACCCCTCTTGGCATCCTTCTATAATGCTAGGCATTAATCTCACATGTCCACCATTGCACTGTCAAGCCCTCTGGCTTCCCATATCACCATATCCACACTCCCGAGATTATGGCTGACGTAACATTCCCTTTCCCTTAAGAATGATTTACATCCTTGAAAACAAAATTGGAAAACCTCCTCTGAAGAGTGCTTACCCTTTCCCATGTTGAACTCTCTTCAGATCTATCTTTCCACTGAACCAGATTTACCATTTTGCCATCTATCTCAAAAAGCACAGAGCCAGATCATTCAAAGGTTAAGAAACCTTTGGAAAAAGCCACCTCATCAAAGCTTTTATACCCCTCTCTAAAGTCCCAAACCCCCCCCTCTCTTTTCAAAGTCTTTTCACCCTCTTCTTCATTCCAATCTCCTTAGCCTCGCCAAACTCAAAGAAGAAGATCGAAGAATGGGTCGGAAAGTTCGAAGGAAAGAGTATAACGGAGAACTAGATCGGGACAAGAGTTCAAATATTAAAAGCGTGAGAGGACACGTCGACTTCCAAGACAAATCCAATACCTCAAACAAATATCAGGGAAGTGGGAATTACATTTTTCTCTCTGACATAAAGCACTTTGCTTTATAGTTTTTGGAAAAATATACGTCTTTAAAATGACAACTCCAGAAAGGGATAATATGATTAGGGAGGCCGTGGAAAGGGCATGAAAGGAAAAAACAATAGTTGGAGAGGAAATACATGAGGAGGTACAAATTGAAAATCAAGAGGATAATGTAGAAATGGAACATATTGATTACGGTGACTTTGGAATTCTATATATGGAATTCACTAAACTTGAAACTCAAACACAAAATATAGAAACACAACTAGGAGTTATCAATGAAATACTAAAAACCCTAGCTAAAGCTATAACTAAGATAGCCGATTGTCAATCGGTATCTGTTACTAAAAAATCACTGATTCCTCCTAATCAAGTTCAGAGTTGGAACTTCAGAGCAAACGGGTTTTGTTCCAAAGTTCAATAAATTTTCCAATTTGAAAGGGAAGGGGCACTTTAAGAAGGAGGTTCCTCAGGCACCACCTAAGAAACCTCAAACACAAAATTATCCTCTTTTGAAGAAAGAGAATTATGAAAGGGCTACAGGCAAGAAAATCTTTGCTTCAAATGTTTGGGCAAAGACCATGCTGCTTGGAACTACCCTAAAAATAAACCAGCGAGAGCTAAAGCCCCAAATAGACGTCCACAAAAACAAGTGCTTGTGGTGCAAGTGTTCCTGCTTAATGGTACTGAAAAGTACACTGAGGTAGAGTTCTATCATGAGGATAGCACCCACATGTGCTGTCTATCATCAGCAATGTGGCAACCCACCTTTGGTCCTCATGATTTAATGAGGATGCATGGAAAAAGTAAGGGGAAAAGAGTAAGAGTGATGGTCAATGATAGTGCAACACATAATTTCTTAAACTACTCGTTAGTTAAGAAATTAAAATTGCCTGAGAGTCCCAGTGCCCATAAATATGTGGTCTCTTCGGCAAAGGGTAGTGATAAAAAAGTTTGGGACACCATGATATATGGTGTAGAAGTGGATATTCAAGGCTATCAAGATGCCTTGGATTTCCAAATCATGCATCTTGACCAAACAGATGTAGTGCTTGGTTGAGAATGGTTGTATAGTCTTGGGCATAGCTTACAGAGGAGTTATCTTAATAACTCCATTATGTTTGAAAAAGAGGGTAGAGTCTTACAGATTCAAGGAGAACATGATGTGCCTAACTCTCCTCTTATTTGTTCGATGGAATTGGAATGACTACTACATGAAGAAGAATGCAACTCGGTATATCTTCGTGAACTTACTTTTATTGGTGATTTTATGTCTTCTGCATTGGAAAGAAGTAATGTTGTTTTTGATAATGTTAAAAAGTATAAATCTTCTTTCAATAATTTAATGTTTGAATTTAAAGATGGCTTTTTGTCTGATTTACCTGATGGTTTACCTCCTAAGAGAGAAGTAGATCATAAAATAGATTTAATTCCTAGATCTACCCCTATTCGTAAACCCCCATATCGGCTTAGTCAAACCACGGGGGATTCACTAATAGTAATGAGGAGATGTCACCTGCATGCAATAAATATATGAAAATTCCCCTTATCTACCCCCTATTTACGAGACCTTACCTTATAAAATGTACCTTCCCTAACTTATATAACCCCCCTCCCTTACACTCACGTGGTAGTACCATACGATAAACCCTAGTGGACCCCCTGGGAGTCAAACGGAGGAATGTGAGGTCGAAAGATAGTTAATGGAATATCTTAGGAAGGGCCAAATTCAAACAAGTAGCTCACCTTGGTCTGCACCAGTTTTACTGTTAAAGAAAAAGGATGGTACTATGCATTTATGCATAGATTAAAGAGCACTAAATAAAATCACCATATAAAATAAGTATCATATGCCTCACATTGATGAGCTCTTTGATCAATTGCAAGGGGCAAAATACTTTAATAAAATTGACTTAAGATCAAGATATCACCAAGAGGAATTAGGGAAGATGATGTCCCTAAGACATCATTTCGTACTAGGTATGGGCATTATCAATTTAAAGTAATGCCATTTGGATTAACAAATGCTCTAGCAACTTTCATGACACTTATGAATAGTGTCTTAAGGCCATATCTAGGGAAATTTGTTGTAGTATTTCTAGACGATATCCTTATTTATAGTAAAACCAGGAAAAAGCATTTGGAACATTTACAAAAAGTGTTCCAACTACTTAGAGATAATTCACTCTTTTCAAAAGAATCCAAATGTGAATTCTTTGCAAAAGAAGTGAAATACTTGGGACATATAATATCCAAAATATTCCAAGAAGGGGTTCGTATGGACCCTTACAAAGTAAGGGCCATATTCAAAATGGCCACATCCTACAAATCTAGAAGAATTACAGATATTCTTAGGTTTGTCAAGATTCTATAGGAGATTCATCCAAGATTATGCTAAGATTGTTATTCTGATGACAGACCAGCTTAAGGGGGAGGGAAGCACCTTCATATGGGATGAACCTCAAAAGAGAAGTTCTGAAAAATTAAAGGTAGCTATAGCGGCAACTCCTATCTTAAAAGTACTGGATCCCAATGAACCATTCATGGTTGAGACAGATGCCAGTGATTTTGCTGTTGGGGTGATACTTATACAAAAAGGTGGACCAGTGGCTTTTGAAATCAAAAAGTTATATCATGCCCAATGGAATTACTCGGCATATGAGAAGGAACTATATGCTATAGTCTATGCTTTAAAAAAGTGGAGGCACTATTTATATGGTGCAAAATTTGAGATCATCTTTGATTAGGAGAGCATTAAGTGGATTTGTAATCAGCCAAAGCTTAAAGGTAGAAAAGCCAGATGGGCTGAGTTAATGCAAGAGTTTGATATACAATTGACATATAGGAAAGGGAGTTTCAATGTGGTAGTAGACTCTCTTAGCCAAATGCTAATTGTTAATGAATTGAGTTTTACTCAATTTGAGAATGATCTCCTAGAGTCCTTAAAGGGGAAATGTGAGTTTGATCCTCACTTCTTTGAAATATGGAAAGAAATAAAAAACAGGGATCCAACTAATCGATCCAACTAATCGAGAGGCTTTCACTGAGGATTTGCATGGAAATGGCGACACACGATAGGTTGGTGATAAAGGACTCAAGTGGAGAAAATATACTATTAAAGATGGCTACTTGCTCTACAAGGGTAGAGTATGTGTCCCAGAGGATAATGACATTAGGTACCAAATCCTTTTTGAATGTCATGATAGTCTGAGTGCTGGACACCCGCGAATTCAAAAGACATATGTGCTTCTGAAAAGGCAATTCTTTTGGCCTGGAATAAGTAAAGACGTCCAAGATTATGTATTGAAGTGCCAAAAATGCCAGGTCAATAAGGCTGAATGCCTTAAGGTAGGAGGTCTCCTACACCCATTGGAGATTCCATCTAGCAAATGGGAAAGTATCTCCATGGATTTCATTGTGGGACTACCTAGGACACAGAGGGGGCACAACTCTGTGTTGAGATATTGAGCTCCACTCGTGATATGCCAAGGTGACCGTTGTGCATTTATGTCACCGACTTGTTAGCTACAGATGCGGTTGGTACATCGCCCATGAATAATAGCTAAATGGTAGCTATCCTTATGTACTCTAGTTCAAGGCTCAACTAGTATGCCACCTTAGTTAGCTGAGTTTGGTTTGAGACCCACATATAGGGTTCTTCTATTTCTTTGTAATGGAGTTCTTTTGGCTTTCACAACTAAGAAGAGCAAAACTGTTTTCAGCCTCCACCTTTGTGTGTATTCCCCCATTGTGTATGTGAGAAAGCCACAAGTGAGACTCCTTCCCTCTCTCCCACTGTCTTCACATGGTATTAGAGCCTAGTTCGTGGTAAGGAGCTCAAGAAAGCAAACCAAGTTCACGGTGTCCTAGTAAGAGGACCAGTGTTGCTTTCCTTTTTCGAGTTTGGGAGCAAATCTTTGCAGGTAGCATAGTCAAAAAGTGCAAGAGTGCATTGTCTGAGATTGAGACACCCTTTGCAGTGTGGCAAGAGGGAAGTATATGCTGCAGGTCAGGGCAAAGCCCTTGGTGACTTTATTTTTCTGATTCGAGGCCATTTTGTTGGCATAAGATTTCCACATGCACTGAGAAAAAGTCCATGTTTTTGCTGTGCGACCATTGCTCTGTAGGTCACTGAAAATTTGCCGTAGAAATTGCATCGTATGCCTGTGCGCAGAGATACTGGGAGTTATAGAATCATCCTTATTGCCTGTTGATGCAAAATCGTCACTAAGAAGTGACTGTGTGGTCAAATACCACTTTTGTCAGTTTTGCATATTTGCCCGTGTGAGGCAGAAGCTGTGTTTTTTGCAGTGACAGAGTATTTTGTAGTGTTCTATAATGGCATCTGATTCTTTTTCATAGATTGTCACTAAAAAGCTTGACAAGAACCACTTCCAAGCATGGAAGTTTAGAATGACGAATTTCCTTATGGGAAAAGGCTATTGGGAGTTTATTATAGGAAATGAAGAATCGATTCTTCCTAATGTTCCCAATCAATAGGAAATGCAAGCATTTAAAGGATGGAATGAGAGAGCTAGAAAAGTTATTTACTGGCTGGCTATCAGTATTTCAGATTCTATGATTGTGCATATTCAGGATGCAAGTATGCCAAAGGAGGCATGGGATACTTTGGCAAAAATGTACAGCACAAATATGCAAGCCAGGAAAATGCAGCTCAAGCAAGAGTTGCACAATGTGCAAAGAGAAAATATGAGCATCAATGACTACCACATGAAGGTGAAGAAAATTGCAGATGCACTTGCTTGCAAGTGGAAGATGATGATCTAGTTTCTGTGACCTTGAATGGTCTAGGAAAGGATTATGCACAGTTCTGGACATCCATTACCATCCGTGAAAAATTTCCTGATTTTGAGGAGTTGTTTGCTCTTATAATTTCTAAAGAGCAGAGAAATGGTGGTGCATCTTCTTTAGGAGGAACTTCAAAAGAAACTATCTTCTACTCAAATGCTGGAAGAGGTAGAGGGAGAGGTAGAGGAGGCTGATCTGGAGGCCGTGGTAGAAATCAGAATATGCAGCAAACTCAAGAAAACAAGTCCTTTGGAGGAGGACCTGGTAACTCTAGAGGCAAGGGGAGCCAAAGAGGTCGTGGTGGATGGCAGAGAGGCCAAAATGCAAAAAGCAATGTTGAATGCTACTATTGTGGTAAAATGGGTCATATGGCTAAAGACTACTACAAAAAGCAGAATGACATTATGAATGGAAAATTGCAACAAGGCAATTATGCATCCTCTAGTAGATAGGGTGATGACAGAAATGAGCATTTGTTTATGGTGCAGCACATGACCAATTCTGTGACAAGTGCAGAAGAAAGTAATGATGTGTGGTATGTTGACTCAGGTGCATCAAACCACATGACAGGTCATGCAGAATGGATGCAGGATGCAAGGAAAATGGAAAGACTAGGATTTGTGGAGACTGGTGATTATACTGCACCTCCTATTGTGTAGATTGGTAAAATTCCCTTGTCTATGCAGGATGGGAAAAAGAAATACTTGTCTGATGTATCTCATGTCCCGAGTATCACCAAGAACCTGGTTTCTGTTGGTCAAATGGTTGAGCAGTGCTTGCAGGTCAGATTTAATCATCATGGATGCTTTGTTGAGGATATGAAAAATAACGGTCGCTTGGTAGCAAAAGGAAAGAAGAAGGGCATGATGTTTATGTTGGATGCGGACATGCCTGAATTGAGTGCAGCAATGTTTGCACATGGGACCGGTGTAGTTGCAGATATTGATGTCTGGCATAAACGCATTGGTCATGTTAATGTACAGTGACTTAAATCAATGCAAGCCCAAAATATTATTGCAAGATTGCCTAAATTCAAGGTTGCAGAAATGCATAAGGTATGTGAAGCCTGTCAATTTGGAAAACAGGCAAGGAAACCATTTCCTAGACATGTTCAAGAGAGTGAGAAGCCATTGGAATTAATCCACTCTGATGTGTGGACTACTAAAGCTACATCTATTGGAGGCTGTCATTACTCTATCACTTTTATTGATGACTATAGCAAAAAAGTTTGGGTGCATTTTATGAAAAAGAAAAGTGAAGTGTTTGGGCATTTCAAAGCTTTTAAAGCTGTGGTTGAAAAAGAAACAGGCCTGTAAATAAAATGCCTAAGGTCAGATGGAGGGGGAGAGTACCTCTCGAAAGAGTTTGAAGGTTCCTGCAGGAGCATGGCATAAAGCAGCAATATTCATGCAGTCATACCCCACAGCAAAATGGACTTGCAGAAAGTAAAAACAAGCATATTTGAGAGGTATCTCGGGCCATGCTAAATGAAAAAGACCTACCTAATAATTATTGGGCTGAAGCAGTTGCTACAGTAGTTTACATAATGAACAGGACTCCCAATGCAGCAATACCTGGCATGACGCCAGAGGAGATGTATACTGGTAGGAAATTAGATATTTCTCATTTGAAAATTTTTGGTTGCATTGCCTATGTTCATGTGCCAAATGAGTTGAGGTCCAAGTTGGATCCAAAAGCTGAGAAGTGCATCTTTATTGGTTATTCTCTACAGCAGAAAGGGTATAGATGCTATAACCCTTCTACTCGTAAGTTTACAGTGAGTAAAGATGTTGTTTTTTATGAGATGAGCAGCTGGTATAAGCCAGTAAATGTGATTGATGATGTAGATGCACAAAATGGTAATGTTGCATAGAATTCACAACAGCAATCACAAAATATTAGTGGACCTGCAATGTCCTTTAGCAGTGGTTCACATACTTTGCCATGTATAGGCAGATTTAGATCAGGAGAATCTCCTCAAGCCAATGTAGATAGTGGTATGCAGGTATCACGAAAAGGAAAAGAGAAGGTAGATCAGCCCATGTTTGATGTGAATTCAGAACACTCTTATGTGGATGGTGAATCCAGTGGCTTAGAACAGAGCATTGATGATGAGTTGGGTATTCCTTCTATTGTTACACCTGGAGTAAGGAAGACTAGGGATGTTTTGAGAGCACCTAGAAGTGAGCCTATTTTGCACAGGTCTACCAGAGCTAGGTATCCTGTGGATAGGCTAAAATATGATGGATTTATAGCCATTCATTATGCCTATATGGTCCAAGTGATACAGGAACCGGAGCCCACTTCTTTTGAGCAAGCCATGGGAAAAGAAAAATGGGAGAAAGCCATGGATGAATAAATGGATGCCTTGGAAGCAAGTGCTATATGGGAATTGGTGCCTTCGCCTAAAGACAAGAATGCAATTGACTAAAAGTGGGTTTATAAGGTGAAGCACAATGCAGATGGTTCTGTGAACAAATACAAGGCAAGATTAGTTGTCAAGGGGTATGCACAGACATATGACTTTGATTATGAAGAAACATTCAGTCCAGTTGCAAGGATGGCAACCATAAGAGTAGTCATTGCTATGGCTGCATCAAAGGGATGGTCTTTACATCAGATGGATGTAAAGAATGCCTTCTTGCATATGGTGATTTGCAAGAAGAGGTCTTTATGGAGCAGCCACCAGGTTATGTTCATGTTGTTCATCCTGAGTTTGTTTGCAGGTTGAAGAAAGCCTTGTATGGCTTGAAGCAAGCACCTAGAGCATGGTCTAACAAGATAGGACAGTATCTTGTCACTATTGGCTTTGAGATTTCCAAGGCAAATTTCTCACTTTATGTGAGAAAAACAGAGAAAGGTATTATGCTGCTTGTCATTTATGTTGATGATTGGATCATCACAGGTGATAGTGATGAAGATATCCTTCATGTGAAAATGTTATTGAAGCAGAAGTTTGAGATGAAGGATTTGGGAGAGATGCATTATTTCTCGAGCATTGAAGTGATTAGATAACCAAGTGGGATACGGCTCTTGCAGAGGCAGTATGGATTGGACATGCTGTCCAAATATGGGATGACAGGTTGTAAGTCTATTTCAGTTCCTTTAGAGCAGAATGTGAAGTTGAGCGCAGATGCAGGTGAGCTTCTAGAAGACCCTACTATGTACAGACATATAAGTAGGAAGTTGGATATATATGACTATTACCAGGCTAGATTTGAGCTATGCTATTGGATTGGTAAGTCAGTTTATGCAGGCTTCAAGGAAACCGCATTTGGATGTGGCTAGACACATACTCAGGTATGTGAAGTCCACATTGCAGTATGGACTATTTTATGATGCTGGGGTTCAGATACAGTTGCATGGATGCAATGATGCTAATTGGGCTAGTAGTATTTCTGATAGACGATCTACCAGTGGATATGTGTTCTCTTTTGGGAGTGCTGCAGTCACTTGGAGCAGCGAGAAACAGCCTACAATTGCCTTGTCGAGCACAGAGGCTGAGTACAAGGGTGCATCAATGGCTGCATGTGAGGTAGCTTGGTTGCATAAGCTACTCTATGATATGCATCAGTGTACAGATGGGCTAGTTGTCATTTATTGTGACAACATGAGTAGTATACACTTGGCAAATAACCTAGTCTATCATGCTAGAACAAAGCACATTGAGGTGCATTATCACTATGTGTGAGAGAAGGTTTTACTAGGTCTTATTGATCTAGTTTATGTCAGCACAGAGGATCAGGTAGCTGACATATTCACGAAGGCATTGGGCATAGAGAAGCTGTGCAAGTTTAGAGACCTACTTGGTGTGTGTAGGAATTGGGATTGAGCTCGAGGGGGAGTGTTGAGATATTGAGCTCCACTCATGATATGGCAAGGTGACTGTTGTGCATTTATGTCACTGACTTGTTAGCTGCAGATGCAGTTGGTACACTACCCATGAATAATAGCTGGATGATAGCTATCCTTATGTACTCTAGTTTGTGGCTCAGTTAGTATGCCACCTTAGTTAGCTGAGTTTGGTTTGAGACCCACATATAGGGTTCTTCTATTTCTTTGTACTAGAGTTCTTTTGGCTTTCACAACAAAGAAGAGGAAAACTGTTTTTAGCCTCCACCTTTGTGTGTATTCCCCCATTGTGTATGTGAGAAAGCTGCAAGTGAGACTCCTTCCCTCTCTCCAACTATCTTCACACTCTGTGTGGGTAATTGTGGATCGGTTGACCAAGATGGCTCATTTTATTCCTATCAACGAAGATGTTAAAACTCCAAAATTAGCTAGGATATTTGTAGAGCATATCTATAGAGTGTATGGGCTACTAGCCGATATTGTTAGTGACTGGGATAGCAAATTTAACGGGCATTTTTGGAGGGTTGTGTTCAAGAGGTTAGAAACTTCATTGAATATGAGCACTGCGGATCATCCACAGAGTGATGGTCAAACTAAAAGGGTGAATCAAATCATTGAGGATATGCTTTATGTAAGTGAATGGCAAACTAATTGGGAACAATATTTGCCCATATTAGAATTTGCATAGAACAATGCCAAACATTCAACTACAGGTTTCAGTCCATTCATGATGATGTATGGATTTCAACCAAGAGCACCAATGATAGTGCGACTCAAAAAAGAGAAGGTTCAAGCGGCCAAAGACTTTCTTGAGGATATGAATCAAACGCTTAAGGTAGCTAAAGATAGCATAAGAAGAGCTCAAGATAGAGCACGAAGTTATGCAAACCCCCACCGTAGAAAGTTGGAGTTTGAAGTAAATGAGAAATTCTATCTTAAAGTACCTGAATCTTTAGAATCACTAAAGACAGGTAAATGTCCAAAGTTATCTCCTAGGTATCATAAACCATTCACAATACTTAAGAGGATTGGAGAACTTGCTTCCAAATTATCCTTACCTGAGGGATAGAGTTCATCTAGTTTTTCATGTTAGTAGGCTAAAAAGAAAATTAGGAGATGATGATAATCTCATTGGAAATGAAGTCCTAGTTGAACTCATTGAACTTGCATCTTTACCACATGAACCATAAAGAAGTTTAGATAAACAAGAAAAAAGAACACGACATACTATATGGCAAGAATGTCTGGTTAAGTAGAAAGATAGATCTAAAGAGAGTTCAACATGGGAAAGGATAAGCAATCTCCAGAGGAGGTTTCCCAATTTTCTTTTGGAAGGTCTACAATTCCTTCTTTCTTCTTGTGCTGGAAATTGGCAGTAAATCTATTGCAATGGACATTCGGTTGTAGACTTTGCAAATCATCCACATCTTCCAATTCATTATTCCATAAGTCATCTAAGATAGCTGATTCTTTTCCATATCATGGTATAGGACTCCGCCTCAACTCCCACTTCATTGCTCTGGATCTACAACAGCTAAGTTGATGGGCAATAGGACTGCGGGCTATATCTTTGATGAGAAAAACAACATGCTTCCACTGCGTGCTTTCACTACGCATGCCTCTAAAGTTCTAATAATCTAACTCTTGAGACCGTAAAGTCTTAACAGGTTGCAACACAGTAGCTAAGAGCCAATACTAACACAAGGACTCCCATGATGGTTCCTGTGAAGATTGTGGGAGAGAGGGAAGGAGTCTCACTTGTGGCTTTCTCACATGCACAATGGGGGAATACACACAAAGGTGGAGGCTGAAAATAGTTTTCCTCTTCTTAGTTGTGTAAGCCAAAAGAACTCAAGTACAAAGAAATAGAAGAACCCTATATGTGGGTCTCAAACCAAACTCAACTAACTAAGGTGGCATACTAACTGAGCCACAAACTATAGTAGATAAGGATAGCTATCATCCAGCTATTATTCGTGGGCAGTGTACCAACCGCATCTCCAGCTAACAAGTCGGTGACATAAGTACACAACGGTCACCCTGGCATATCTCGAGTGGAGCTCGATATCTCAACACTCCCCCTCGAATCCCAAATCCTGCACACCAAGCAGGTCTCTGAACTTGCGCAGCTTCTCTGCGCCCAATGCTTTCGTGAATATGTCAGCTACCTGATCCTCTGTGCTGACATAAACTAGATCAATAAGACCTAGTAAAACCTTCTCCCGCACATAGTGATAATGCACCTCAATGTGCTTTGTTCTGGCATGAAAGACTGGGTTCTTTGCCAAATGTATACTACTCATGTTGTCACAATAAATGACAACCGGCCCATCTGTAGACTGATGCATATCATAGAGTAGCTTATGCAACCAAGCTACCTCACATGCAGCCATTGCTGCACCCCTGTACTCAGCCTCTATGCTCGACAAGGCAACTGTAGGCTGTTTCTTGCTGCTCCAAGTGACTGCAGCACTCCCAAAAGAGAACACATATCCACTGGTAGATCGTCTATCTGAAATGCTACCAGCCCAATCTGCATCAGTGTATCCATGCAACTGTATCTGAACCCCAGTCTCATAAAATAGTCCATACTGCAATGTGGACTTCACATACCTGAGTATGCGTCTAGCCGCATCCAAATGCGGTTTCCTTGGAGCCTGCATAAACTGACTTACCAACCCAACAGCATAGCTCAAATCTGGCCTGGTAATAGTCATGTAAATCAAACTTCCTACTATGCGTCTGTACATAGTAGGGTCTTCCAGAAGCTCACTTGCATCTGTGCTCAGCTTCACATTCTGCTCCAAAGGAACTGAAATAGGCTTACAGCCTGTCATCCCATATTTGGACAGCATGTCCAATCCATACTGTCTCTGCAAGAGCTGTATCCCACTTGGTGATCTAATCACCTCAATGCCCAAGAAATAACGCAGCTCTCCGAAATCCTTCATCTCAAACTTCTACCTCAATAGCATTTTCACATGAAGGATATCTTCATCACTATCACCTGTGATGATCAAATCATCAACATAAATGACCAGCAGCATAATCCCTTTCTCTGTTTTTCTCACATAGAGTGAGAAATCTGCCTTGGAAATCTGAAAGCCAATAGTGACAAGATACTGTCCTATCTTGTCAGACCATGCTCTAGGTGCTTGCTTCAAGCCATACAAGGCTTTCTTCAACCTGCAAACAAACTCAGGATGAGTAGCATGAACATAACCTGCTGGCTGCTCCATAAATACCTCTTCTTGCAAATCACCATGCAAGAAGGCATTCTTTACATCCATCTGATGTAAAGACCATCCCTTTGATGCAGCCATAGCAATGGCTGCTCTTACGGTTGCCATCCTTGCAACCGGGCTGAAAGTTTCTTCATAATCAATGCCATATGTCTGTGCATACCCCTTGACAACTAATCTTGCCTTGTATCTATTCACAGAACCATCTGCATTGTGCTTGATCTTATAAACCCACTTACAGCCAATTGCATTCTTGCCTTTAGGCAAAGGCACCAATTCCCATGTAGCATTAGCATCCAAGGCATCCATTTCTTCATCCATGGCTTTCTCCCATTTTTCATTTCCCATGGCTTGCTCAAAAGAAGTGGGTTCTGGTTCCTGTATCACTTTGACCATATAGGCATAGTGAATGGCTGTAAATCCATCATATTTCAGCCTATCGATGTTAGCCCTCTCTACTCTGAAGACTAACTCGAAACGCACTACTGCGACAGATTTACATGCGTAATCGTACTTCAGAACTGCGTATGAAAATTCATAGAGTAGAACAGTGATCGACAGAATCATTCATGATAAAACAATAAGGTAGATGCAATAGAATCTCTGTATTACATTTCTCCGAGCAGTACAACACCGTACTCTCTGATACATAGCACTGATCCTTGCTCCGATCCTCATCAATGAGCCCCAATGAGCCCCTGAATGATCGCTCTCTTCTCTCTTATCTAACCGGCACACATAACTCCTTCACGGTTGCCGTGACGGTCGCCGTGCCTATTCAGTTCTCCGCCTAGTCCTAGAACTTCCGTCTTTTCATATCTCACTATAAACTAGATACAACGTATTAATGATAATAATCTAAGGATCATGATCTAAGGAATTCCCCCCTAGTTCCTCTTTGCTGTTGCTGCTTTTGCCCTTAACACTTGGCACTCCCGGTGAATCGGATTCCGGATCCGCATCCGAACCCACCGGTTCTCCGCTACGGTTCATCCTCGACGTCGCCACCGTCATCGTCCGCCACCGCCGCTGCTGCCGCTGCCGCCGCCGGAACTGCTGGAGCCGCCGGCGCCGGTACTTGTACTGCCGGAGCCGCTTGCGCCGGTCGAAGTAAAGGTAGCTGCTGCGGGTTGAGAGCATGGGCATCCACAAAAATTTGGAGCTGTCCATAGAAAGGTGGTGCCGCCGCCCCTGCCTGCTGAGCTACTGCCGCCATCCGATGAATATAGCGGCATGCTATCCGCAGGTCGACCAACAGAGCTGCTCTCTCAACATGACTCGTTCTCCGCAGCTGTTGTAGCTCCTCTTCATGCAGTCGGGTCTTCTCAGATAGAGCGAGTTCGAGATCGGTTACCCGCATAGTGCGATCTGCTTTCTTCGCCACACCATCCAGTCGTTTCATTACCCGCCCCAATTCCTTGGTTTGGGCACCTGTTGATTGTTCTGCCGTAGTAGCTCTGATCTTCAGCAGATCTGCCATGAGGCTCTTCACCTCAACTTCATGTTGATGGTGCTCTTCTTTCCGGGCGAGCTTGAGTGCCAACAGCTGAGATCTGGCATCGTCACACTGCTGTTGCACCACCGCGACGTGTTCTTTCAGCTGCAAAAAGTGCCTTGCGTCAAAGGATTCCCCGTCCGCTGGCTCCGGAAAAGCTGCCACAAAAGCGGCTGCTGCGTCCGCTTGGGGTCGTGGCTTTATTGCGGGAACCTGTGCGATCTCGGGTCTTTTTCCTCTGGCCTTCGCTCTTCGGAGGGCTTCTTCCAGTTCGGCGATCCGTTTGACATAGCCTTCGGAAGAATCCACCGGTCTCGCCGCTGTCTGCTTCCCGAGAGTATTTGCCGATGTAGAACTTCCACCCTCCGGTTGTGCCGCAGTTTCCGTCACCGGTACTGGTGGTAAAAATGCTGTTCCTGCGCCCCCTCCCGCCGGATCATCCTCATCCCTCCGGGCCAACCGTCGATCGAGAGGCCTGCAAGCCCGCTCCAGCTCTACTCGCAATTGACGTTGATGATCAAGAAAAATACCCTGCATCTCTGCGACGAAGGCTTCCGATAAATCCAACAAAAGTGCCTCGTCCAGCATGCGTGTAGAGCTAGAGGGTTGCCGGTACGCCATCACTTCCGCTTCCAACAACTGCACCCTGGCGGTCGCAGTTGTAGCCTTCTCCGTCAATTGTTCTGTCAGCCGCAGGTGTTCTTGAGTTTGGGCGACAATCGCCGTCCTTGCTTCCTCCATATCCTGCTGTCGCCGTGCATCCATCTGTTGGAATCGTAACAACTGCTCCTACAGCTGTTGATTGCGTTCGAGCAGCCTGGCATTTTCCTGGCGCAACCTCGCCTCATTCTCCTCCAGCTGCCCCTTCTGAAAACATTGGAGCAAGCGCTCCGCCAACCGTCGTGCCGTGACCAGATCATAGGTCTCCACCGGCGGAGATAGCTGCAGCTCACCACTCCCCCTTGGGACTACACGGGTTTCCTCCTGACATGCCTGTCTCCCCGAACTGTCCTCCCGAGTGTGGACTGAGCTTTCCCCTGGCAAGGCCTCCGCTTCCGGGCGGGTTTTCTTCAACATTGCTCCGTCCGGCACAAGAGCCAACTTTCTTTTCAATAAACTGGCCATGCGGCTCGATGTTGCTGAGACCGCTGGCCTACTCCTCTGGCTGCCCTGTGGAACTTCTGCCGGAACCACCATCGCAGGTACTACCACCGTAACCTCCACCGCAGGTACTACCGGAGTCACCTGGTTCCTTGGCATCAGAGCTCCCTCCGTTGTTGATCTTGCTGGTTCCACCTCCTTGGACTCCTTGTCCGAAGCATCGTCTGTGGACTCCTCCACCTCCACATACGACCCTGGGACTACCGGTTCCGCATCTGGTCCGAACAAAAGAAATAAGACTTGCCCCATCCGGGATGTTGCCGTTGGCTTCAAGAGCTTCTTGGCCACCTCCAGAATTCTGTCCGCCATCAGCTTCGCCCAGGAAACCGGTTTCCCTTGCTCCGCCCTCTGGAAATAGGTAAACTGGGTCTGTCCCAGTAGCTCTGCTTTCACCTTCTGCCAGAGTGCCTCCGCAATAAACTTGTAGCATGTCTTCTTCGAAGCATCCAGCTTCTTCATGTTGTACTCCCCCTTGCAACCTGCGCCGAGAGCTGCCTCCATGGCACTGCTGGTAAGCTTCGTGACTTTGCATGGACCATCCACCGGCAAGTGCAACCGGGCCGCTACCAGCTCCTTGCACAAGGTGAAAGTCTTTCCATACACCACGACCTTGCGCCCGCGTGCAAGCTGCGCCAAGATATCTTGCGCCAATGGATGAACTGGTGTCGTAGCCCATGGCAAACCCGCGAACTCCACCAGACGAGTTCGTGTCAGCCAAGACTGCACAGCCTCATCCCCAACAGGTAACGGATTGATCAGATGGAAGACCACCATAGCGGCGAGAAGCTGGGATGCGAGGGAGAAGAGGTCTGGAAAACAAAGAGTCGGAAATAAGCCCCCTTTTGCTTCCAAATTGCCTTTTGGATGCCCTGGTGAACTCCTTGTTTGCATGCAACGATCAAGTGTCCCATCATCTTGATAAAAGCCGCACTTCGAAGATTCAGTAGATTGCATGGCGGCGTCCTCGCTCCGCAACACGAAGCTTTGCTCCCACCGTTTCTCGGAATAAAGTGAGTGATACCACACGTGCGTACTAATAGCCCCCATCATCGGTTTCTCCACCGAAATGGCTATAAATGCAGTTGAAATGATCATCACAGGTGGTATCTCCGGAAATGGGTAAGGTGGCATGGGCCCTGTATATGGTCGGAGACGAAATCCATTTACCGGCTTCTGCAACAGCTCCCCCTGTAGTGTTCCTAATCGGAACGTGCCGTCACCATAACGCTCCACCACCCAATACGGACCTCCCCACCGTAACTTCAGCTTACCCGGATGCGGACCCATCCGAGTGTTAAACAATATCACGGCATCTCTCCGTTTGAAGGTCTTCTTCTTTGAATGACGGTCCACCCAGACCTTCCGTCTGTCCTGGACTACCTGTGCAAGATACGCACTGTTGAACCGCTCCTCACCCAGCCGATCCAGCTGTTCAATCCTCCGGTCTACGGACTCGTCCCAGCCCAATTTCTCTGCCGCTGCAATCCGCAGACTCGGTACTAGGAATTCCATGGGGACCACTGCTTCAACTCCGTAAACCAACTTGAATGGCGTGAACCCCGTCGCAACCTTATAGGAAGTCCGGAACGCCCATAATGCGGAGTAAAGTTTTTCATCCCAATCTGTCCGATTTTCATTGACCAGCTTTTTCAGAATGACTAGCAACACCTTATTCGAGGACTCCGCCTGTCCGTTTGCCTGAGGGTAATACACTGTGGACTTCTTATGAATGATTAGGTGCCGGGTAACCAGTTCCCGTAACACCGCATTAAGGAAATGCCCACCTTGATCCGTGACGAGCTCAACCGGACATCCGTACCGTGTCATAATGGCTTCATAAAGGAATCTGGCCACAGCCTTTGCCGAATTATCCTTCAGTGCTCTGGCCTCCACCCATTTGGTACAGTAATCCGTCGCCACCAGGATATACCGGTTACCTGTCCTCCGCACCGGCGGCGAAAACGGACCTACAAAGTCCAGCCCCCACTTCATGAACGGTTCGAGGGCCAGTATGGGATTATGCGGCATCCGGTCCCGACCTGATGGCTGGCCCAACCTCTGGCACACATCGCATCTTTTGACGAACCTATGCGCATCCCCCATTAATGTTGGCCACCACAGACCTCCTTGGAGTACCTTCCGTCCGGTTACTTCTCCTGCGAAGTGTCCACCGCTGATTCCTTGGTGAGCCTCTTCCAGGATGACCTCCTGCTCATGTGGGTACACACACCGTCGCAACACACCATCTAGCCCCTGCTTATACAATTGGTCAGCAATGATCCGGAAGTCTCTGCTCTTGAGCGCAAGCCGTTTCCGCTGGTCTCGCGACATTCCGTCGCGCATCTGGCCCGTGTCGACAAAGTGAAACATGTCGTACCACGTCTTTGGAGCTGCCGGTACCACCGCCTCCAGTTCGAACAACTGGGCATCCGGAAAATCGTCTTCCACACCCATCGGGTCTTCGCCAGATTCCAACCGGGAAAGGTAATCCGCTACGGCATGTGTACTTCCTGGTCGATGGACCACCGTGAAGTCGAACTCCTGTAAAAGCAGCATCCACCGGGCCAACTTTCCAGTGAGCTCGGGCTTGTGTACCAAATACAACAAGGCGGAATGATCCACATGAAACGTGAACCGATTCCCCAACAGGTAGTGACGAAACTTTGTTACGGAATAAATCATCCCCAATGCTTCCCGCTCCGTCGTAGAGTAATTCCGTTCGGCTTTTGACAACCTGCGACTTGCATAATACACCGGTCGGAACCACTTGCTTGTCGCTTCCTGCATGAGGACACTACCAATAGCCACGTCCGAGGCATCCACGAAGACATGAAACATCTTCGTCCAATCTGGCGGCTGAACCACCGGTGCTGTCGCTGCTGTCGCCAACATCAGTTTGAGCCGTCGAAAAGCTAAGTCACAAGCAGGAGACCAGACTACCGGTACTTTGTTGAGTTGGTCATACAGTGGTGTCGCCACATCCGCCAGATACCGCAGCATTCGGCTGTGCCATTTAACCTGCCCTAGGAATCTCCCGAGCTGCTTACCGTTGCCAGGAACCTTTGCCTGCCGAATCGCTTCGACCTTCGCCGGATCTACCGCAATGCCTTCCGCCGAGATAATGCAACCCAGCAGCATACCGCTGCCCACGGCAAATGCACATTTCATAGGGTTCAGACACAACCGTGCCTCCCTACACCGGGTTAAGCATTTCTTCAGATGCTCAAGGTGCTGCTCGCGACTCCCAAAAACAATGAAATCGTCCAGAAATACCTGCATAAAGATTAGTAAATAATCATGAAATATTTCTTGGACCATGCGTTGAAATGTTGCCGGAGCATTCTTTAGCCCAAATGCCATCACCAGGAAAACAAATGCTCCCCACTCCGTGATGAAGGCTGTTTTCTCTCGATCTTCTGGTGCCATCTGCACCTGGTTATACCCACTGAAGCCATCCAGAAAAGAATACATCTCGTGACCTGCCACTGTATCCAGCATAGTATCATTAAACGGCAAGGGAAACGGATCCGTGATTGTCGCCGCGTTAAGCTTTCTGTAGTCAACACAGACCCGCAACTTCAAATTCTTTTTCGGAACAATCACTATTGGCGAAAGCCACATTGCACGGTCAACCGGATAGATAAACCCGACCTTTAGCAGCCTGTCCAGCTCCTCCTTCACCCTCTGGGCATAGTTCGGGTTCATTCTATACCGTTGTTGCCGAACCGGTATCGCATCCTTCTGCAGATTGATCCTGTGCTGATAGAATTTGGGATCGATGCCGAGCAAATCTGTGTAGTCCCAGGCGAACACGTCTTTGAAGGATTTCAGCAATGTCTCCAATTTTCCCCGAAATCCTTTATCGAGCTTCGCACTGACACGGACGTTCTTTGGCTCCTCCTCCGTCCCGAGAATAAGATCCAGCAGCTCGTCTTCTTTGACCCTCCGCGAGCGACGGAGTTCTTGCTCGAAAACTCTTTCCGCCTCCGCCACTCCCGCTTCGTCCGGCATGTCTCCTGTGCCTTCCGGTAGACTCCCTTCGACTGGTTCTTTCGTGGAACTGGATGACTCCTGCGTAGCCGAGGGAATCTGATGCTGATATTGCTTTAAAACGGCAACCACATCGACCTCGAACAAGCTTACCAGCTCCGTATTCCTACTGAAGTAGTCATCCTCCTCTTCGACCCCCATTCCGTCCATCATATGGATACCTTCCGCCATCGTCGGTCGGAATGGTGTCCTCAGCCCTTGTTTGGTATGTACCGAGAGCTTCAGCTTCTTTTTTCCTTTCCGAATGGTGATGCGGTCTGATTGCCAGTCTTGTTTCACACGGGCCTGCCGCAACCACGGTCTTCCGAGCAATAACGGGTATGACCCGCTAATATCCTCCATCCGGAGAATCACCGCAGCGATTTCGAACTTCACGCCGCAAACCTCCATTTTCAATCCACGGAGCAATCCTAACGGCTGCACTCTCCGTTGTTCTGCCATCCGAACGGCGAAGGGTGCTGATTCCCATTTTGTGATACCCAATGGCACCAGCATTTGTTCGGACAGGATGTTGACCCCAGACCCTCCGTCCAGCAACACCCCTCCCACACGGCTGTTCTCCAGTGTTACGAAAATTACCGGGACCGCTTCGTCAAAAACAGGAGGCTGTACTTCCGCTTCAGGCTTTGCAGATCCGTCTGACGACACTTCCATTGTTACCGCTTCCATCTCCGACTCCATCGCCCTGACTGGTTCCGTCAATTGTTTGATGAGAGAACTCCGGAAATTGGGTACCAATGCTAACAATTGCTCCATTGTCATGTGTATTTGCTGTTTCCGCAAATCCTGCCATAAATCATATGGTTCAACACCCTCCTCGCCGGTCATCAGGCTGTCCTTCTGACTGGTAGGTAGACAAGTCGCTTCTGGCTGCTCTCCTTGCAGGCGCCTTGCCACCTTCGCACCATTCTCCGTCACCGAGACTGCCTTTTCCGTGCTCGGCCTAGGTAACACCGTTGGGGTTTTCTGGACCCATTCACCGACCGTCGACCGCACCTTTTGTTGTGCCTGCCAGTCCAATGCCGTAGGTCTCCCCTTCTCTTGCGGGGCCTTGTATTCCCGCACCTTTTCCTGGGATTGTGTGACCACGAGCACATCTCCGCTCGCACTTCCTCCCACTTTGCCTTCAACAGGGACACCCGCCGGTACTTCCGGTACTTCTTTGGACTTCGGACTAGGCTCCTTGCTATCCTGTTGCTGACTGGCATCATCGCATTCAATAATCAGAACCGCATTTACTGCTGGTGCGGACTTGCCTTCTCCGAATCCCCGGGTTGCTTCCCTTTCCGCCTTGTGGCGCTTGAATAATTCGCAATCTACCTTTCGATGTCCGGGTTGATTGCAATAAAAACATAGGAACGTCCGTTCCCCTGCTGGTTCATCTGCACCTGTTCCAGCCGTTCTCGGCCGCCAAGGTCTTTTCGTCGGTGCGGCTGGTACCGCAACTGGTGCTGCGGCTGGTGCCGCAACTACCGCCGCCACCGCTGGTGTCGGGGCTATTCGTGCGTTATAGCGGCAGATCTCCGTGGTATGTGTCGCTGTTTGGCAAATCGCACACCACCGCTCATTCAAACCGCATTCCTCTGCTAAGTGTCCTGCATTTCGGCACCGATTACACCAAGTATCCTTGTGAACTTTTGAAGAGGACCCTATTCCACTATCCCGGCTTTTGGCTCCGGCAGCAGATCCTTCCGGAAATGACTTCCCTGCCGCTTTTCCAGCCTTCCGCCTCATGGAACGTTTGTCCTCCTCCTCATCCGACTGATCCGACTCCTCCTCATTATCGGTATCGGAGTCTCCCTCAGCCTCCTCATACTTCACTTTTCCTTTCCTTCCCTTGGAAGTAAACAGAACTCGTTCCGCCCTCACCGCTGCTTGGACGACTTCTTCCAATGAAAGAGCTTCCAGATCCAACGATGCCAGGGACCTTTTCAATCCTTTATTCAGCCCCTCCATGAAGTAAGCATTTTGGATGGGGACTGCCGGGGTAGTTGCTGCATCGAGGCGGCGGATTAACGACCGAAACCGGGCCGCATACGCCTCCACTTCTTGGTTCTTCTGTTCCAGTTTCCCCAGTTTGGCCAGGACATGAACACGGGTCTTGTCCTCCCGAAACCGGAGCAAAAAGGCATCCCGCAGTAGATCAAACGTGGCGAAATGGGTAGCTCCATATTGCGCGATCCATACTGCCGCCTGCTTCTGCAGTGTCGGGATGAAAGTCGCCATCTTCATAAGATCTGTCGCCTGCACTGGTGGAGCCGTATTCACCATCCATGCCATCTCAAATGACAGTATATGTGCATCCGCATCCTCCTTATCCCGTCCCGAAAACTTGGGGTACTTCACCGTCATCCTGGGTACCAGTGGTGGAATAGCCGCGCTACTTACCGCCGGAACTCCACCCCCGCCTCTGCCTCCACCGCCTCCACCTCCCCTACCGGGATCTGGTGACGGACCTGGGGCTCCGCTTCCTGCAGGCACACCACCCCCCCGTCTCCTGGGACTCGGTGGTGGGGAATTCCGCAACGGTGACGCTTCGTCTTCCGGAGGAGTACTTGTTAAATCGAACGGGCTACTGCGTCCGGAGGATTCGCCTTCTTCCTGAACACCGGAAACGACTGGACCTTCCTCTCCTGGGATCAGCGGAGGTGTGTCAGAGCGGCTACTACTCTCACTATCCGTGAAGAAGCCGAAGAGAAGATCACGTTGAGCCACATATCTGTCATGCCGTTCCTCGCGGGTTGTACGTGCCGATACTGGAGTTGCAGGCTGCCGAGGCCGTTTCGGAGAGCGCGATGTTCCCCCTGGCGCACTCCCAGCGTCATTCATGCGCTAGTCCACGCACCGAGGAATCAGAGTATTACAGATGGGGAGCATCCAACCTCTCCGGGGTATCCACCGCGACAAACATGGAAATCTTCCATGGTCGCCAAAGTGTTAGCCCTCTCTACTCTGAAGACTAACTCGAAACGCACTACTGCGACAGATTTACATGCGTAATCGTACTTCAGAACTGCGTATGAAAATTCATAGAGTAGAACAGTGATCGACAGAATCATTCATGATAAAACAATAAGGTAGATGCAATAGAATCTCTGTATTACATTTCTCCGAGCAGTACAACACCGTACTCTCTGATACATAGCACTGATCCTTGCTCCGATCCTCATCAATGAGCCCCAATGAGCCCCTGAATGATCGCTCTCTTCTCTCTTATCTAACCGGCACACATAACTCCTTCACGGTTGCCGTGACGGTTGCCGTGCCTATTCAGTTCTCCGCCTAGTCCTAGAACTTCCGTCTTTTCATATCTCACTATAAACTAGATACAACGTATTAATGATAATAATCTAAGGACTCATGATCTAAGGAATCCCCCCCTAGTTCCTCTTTGCTGTTGCTACTTTTGCCCTTAACAATCGACAGGATACCTAACCCTGGTAGACCTGCGCAAAATAGGCTCACTTCGAGGTGCTCTCAAAACATCCCTGGTCTTCCTTACTCCAGGTGTAACAACTGAAGGAATACCCAACTCATCATCAATGCTCTGTTCTGAGCCACTGGATTCACCATCCACACAAGAGTGACCTGAATTCACATCATACATGGGTTGATCTACCTTCTCTTTCCCTTTTCGTGATACCTGCGTACCACTTTCTGCATTGCTTTGAGGGGATTCTCCTGATCTCAATCTGCCTGTCCATGGCGAAGTATGTGAACCACTGGTAGAGGACACTCCAGGTCCACTGATATTTTGTGATTGCTGCTGTGCATTCTGTGCAGCATTACCATTTTGTGCATCTACATCAATCATCACATTTATTGGTTTATACCAGCTGCTCATCTCATCAAAAACATCTCTGCTCACTGTGAACTTACGTGTAGAAGGGTTATAGCATCTATACCCTTTCTGCTGCAGAGAATAACCAATAAAGACGCACTTCTCAGCTTTTGGATCCAACTTGGACCTCAACTCATCTGGCACATGGACATAGGCAATGCAACCAAAAATCTTCAAATGAGAAATATCTGGTTTCCTACCAGTATACATCTCCTCTGGCGTCATGCCATGTATTGCTGCAGTGGGAGTCCTGTTCATTATATAGACTGCTATAGCAACTGCTTCAGCCCAATAATAATCTGGTAGATCTTTTTCATTTAGCATAGCCCGACAATATGCCTGTTTTTCCGTTCTGCAATTCCATTTTGCTGTGGGGTATGACTGCATGAATATTGATGCTTTATACCATGCTCCTGCAAGAACCTTGCAAACTCATTTGAGAGGTACTCTCCCCCTCCATCTGACCTTAGGCATTTTATTTGTAGGCCTGTTTCTTTTTCAACCATAGCTTTGAAAACTTTGAAGTGCCCAAACACTTCACTTTTCTTTTTCATAAAATACACCCACAGTTTTCTGCTAAAGTCATCAATAAATGTGACAAAATAGTGACAGCCTCCAATAGATGCATCTTTTGTAGTCCACACATCAGAGTGGATTAATTCCAATGGCTTTTTACTCTCTTGAACATGCCTAGGAAAAGGTTTCCTTGCCTGTTTCCCAAATTGATAGGCTTCACAAACCTTGTGCATTTCTGCAACCTTGAATTTAGGCAATCCTGCAACAATATTTTGGGCTTGCATTGATTTTAGTCGCTGTATATTAACATGACCAATGCGTTTGTGCCAGATATCAATATCTGCAACCACACCGGTCCCATGTGCAAACATTGCTGCACTCAATTCAGGCATGTCTGCATCCAACGTAAACATCCTGCCCTTCTTCTTTCCTTTTGCTATCAAGCGACCATTATTTTTCATATCCTCAACAAAGCATCCATGAGGATTAAATCTGACCTGCAAGCCCTGCTCAACCATCTGACCAACAGAAACCAGGTTCTTGGTGATGTTCGGGACATGAAATACATCAGACAAGTATTTCTTTTTCCCATCCTGCATAAACAAAGGAATTTTGCCAATCTGCACAATAGGATGTGCAGTATCATCACCAGTCTCCACAAATCCTGGCTTTTCCATCTTCCTTGCATCTTGCATCCATTCTGCATGACCTGTCATGTGGTTTGATGCACCCGAGTCAACATACCACACATCATTGCTTTCTTCTGCACTTGTTACATAATTTGTCATATGCTGCACCATAAACAAATGCTCATTTCTGTCATCGCCCTGTCTACTAGAGGATGCATAATTGCCTTGCTGCAATTTTCCACTCATCATGTCATTCTGCTTTTTGTAGCAGTCTTTAGCCATATGACCCATTTTGCCACAATAGTAGCATTCAACATTGCTGTTTGCATTTTGGCTTCTCTGCCATCCACCACGGCCTCTTTGGCTCCCCCTGCCTCTAGAGTTACCACGTCCTCCTGCATAGGACTGGTTTTCTTGCGTTTGCTGCATATTCTGATTTCTACCATGGCCTGCAGATCGGCCTCCTCTACCTCTGCCTCTACCTCTGCCAGCATTTGAGTAGAAGAAACTTTCTTTTGAAGTTCCTGCTGAAGAAGATGCACCCCCATTTCTCTGCTCTTCAGAAATTAGAAGAGCAATCAACTCCTCAAAATCAAGAAAGTTTTCACGGACGGCAATGGATGTCCGGAACTGTGCATAATCCTTTCCTAGACCATTCAAGGTCACAGAAACCAAATCGTCATCATCCACTGGCGACCCAATGGAAGCAAGTGCATCTGCAATTTTCTTCACCTTCATGTGGTAGTCATTGATGCTCATGTTTTCTCTCTGCACATTATGCAACTCCTGTTTGAGTTGCATTTTCCTGGCTTGCGTATTTGTGCTATACATTTTTGCCAAAGTATCCCATGCCTCCTTTGGCGTATTTGCATCCTGAATATGCATAATCATGGAGTCCGAAATACTGATAGACAGCCAGTACATAACTTTCCTGGCTCTCTCATGCCATCCTTTGAATGCCTGCATTTCCTGGTGACTGGGAACATTAGGAAGAACAGGTTCTTCTTCATTTCCTGTAATGAATTCCCAATAGCCTTTTCCCATCAAGAAATTCGTCATTCTAAACTTCCATGCCTGGAAGTTGTTCTTGTCAAGCTTTTCAGTGACAATCTGTGAAAGAGAATCAGATGCCATTACAGAACACTGCAAAATATTCTGTCACTGCAAAAAACACAGCTTTTGCCTCACACGGGCAGATCTGCAAAACCGACGAGAGTGGTATTTTACCACACAGTCACTTCCTAGTGACGATTTTGCATCAACAGGCAACAGGCATGAATCTGCAACTCTCAATATCTCTGCACACAGGCATACGATGCAATTTCTGCGGCACCTTTCCACCGATTAGCCGCGCAGTGGTCGCACAGCAAAAAACAGGGCCTTTTTCTTAGTGCCTGCGAAGAGCTTCCGCCTTCAAAACGGGCCCCCAAACGGCCTCAAATCAGAAAAATAAAGTCACTAAGGGCTTTGCCATCTCCCGCAGCATATACAGCGCTCTCGCCACACCGCGAAGGGCGTCTCAATCTGAAACAGTGCACTCCTGCACTTCTGGCTGTGCTACCTGCAGAGATTTGCTCCCAAACTCAAAATAGGAAAGCAACACTGGTCCTCTTACCAGGACACCACGAATTTGGCTTGCTTTCTTGAGCTCCTTACCACGAACAAGGCTCTGATACCATGTGAAGATTGTGGGAGAGAGGGAAGGAGTCTCACTTGTGGCTTTCTCACATGCACAATGGGGGAATACACACAAAGGTGGAGGCTGAAAACAGTTTTCCTCTTCTTAGTTGTGTAAACCAAAAGAACTCAAGTACAAAGAAATAGAAGAACCCTATATGTGGGTCTCAAACCAAACTCAACTAACTAAGGTGGCATACTAACTGAGCCACAAACTATAGTAGATAAGGATAGCTGTCATCCAGCTATTATTCGTGGGCGGTGTACCAACCGCATCTCCAGCTAACAAGTCGGTGACATAAGTACACAATGGTCACCCTGGCATATCTCGAGTGGAGCTCGATATCTCAACAGTTCCTTCACAACAGTGCTGCCAAACTTCATGCAAGTTATTCGTCGAGCCCTGGTACCATGATCTCCTTGCTTTTACCTTTGCAAATGAGCTCTATAGCTTTCGCCACCCTCCCGCTGTGTTCCATAAATTCACAATTGTTGGCTCAATGCCAATGTAACAATTCTTGAATAAGAGGGCTCTTTTCTACTCATTCCACCAGCCACGATTCCTTGAGAGCTCCCTTAGTTTTCTTCCTTTATGGAGCTTGTCTCTAGAAATCTCCCCTGAACCCAGTGCATGACATGTGGACTCCCTTTTATGCCAACTGTCCTTTCAAAGGACCTTAATCTTTTGACTCGTCTTCGCATCCTTAATTTTTTGGCATTTCATGAAAGACCAGATTCTTTGCTAGCTGAATAGCACTCATGGAATCACTATGCAATGTTAGTACACCTGTATGAATCACCAAGTTTGCCACTAGCCAATAAAGTCATATAGCCTCCTTGAAACTCTCTATGACTGCCACATACTTGGCCTCTTTGGTAGACAAAGCAACACACTTCTATGTGTGAGACATCCATGACAATGCAACACCTACAAAGGTGAACACATAACTAGAAGTCCATCTCTTACTATCCACATGCTCTACATAGTATGAATCTTTGTATCCAAGTACATACCTCTCCTCTTCCAAAGTAGATGCACATCTCCTTGGTACCCTTCATGTACCTCATGGTGCACTTAACTACCTCCCAATGCATCCTAGATTAGCCACCCACTGCAAATACAATGTTTGATCTAGTAGTTATCATAGCATACATAACACTCCCAACCACTAATGCATAAGGAACCTTGGCCATCATGGCCCTCTCCTCATCTGATTTGGAACTATCTTTTTGCTTACTCGGTTTCACACATGAAGGCAATGGAGTACTCACTGCCTCCCCCCCCTCCATATTGAAATGCCGTAGTACTTTTTTAACATACTCTTCCATGAAAGCCAAAGGAGTTTCCTACTTCGGTCAAGCATGATGCGCATACCAAGAATATGACCTACAAGTCCCAAATCATTCATATCAAAGGCCTCATACAACTTGGACTTTAATGAATCTAGCTCATAAGTGTTTATGCTAGCCAATAGCTTTAGGTCAAAATTACGTCTCAAACTATGGATATCAGCATCAATTCTTGGCTCATTGCCTCAAGAATGCCTGACCAAAAAGCTCATGTGATCTCTTTGCCATGCTCAGGAAGGAGGCCAAGAACCCCAAAGCTCTGATATTAGTTTTGAGTTCACAATGGAAGCAAAAAATAAGAGAGAGTGAGAGCCAAAGAAGAACACATAGATTTGTGGGTGTTGAACCACCCTTATCTTCTATGTCATTCATATATATATATATATTGAGTATTGTGTACATAACTGGGGTTAAGGAATAGTGGCCTTTAATCCTAACAACCTCGACTATATAGTGAGTCATGGTAATGAAGAAATGATGATCCCCTTGCTATTTTGCCTTATGAGTGGTGAGTCATCCTTTTGTTGAGTGAGTGCACCATCTGGTCGGTCTTGGTCCTTGCAGCCCTAGGATATTGTAATGGTCTTGTCTTGGTAATAAATATTAGCTAATTTTTCTTGTTCATTTATTAATGTTTTCATTATCTGTAGGATCCTTTATCTCAATCACCCAATCTCCCATGCCATCAACCATGGCCTCGCAATTGAAGGAATCACTCTTTGACTTTAGGGTAAGGTTTGACCTGACCAACCCTATGGTCAATGCCTTTGCAAGGAAAATGAGAGTTGATGGAGGAGCCATAGAACCCTCTCATCAAGAATTGCACAAAGTAATTCAATGCCCACCTCGTCCGAGAATCTTGTAGGGCCCCATGTCTAGTTCTATGAAGGATACCCTCCTTCATTAAAACTTTTGAGCCTAGAATACCTAGCTTTTCGCCACCGAGTCTTTAGACATAGGGAAATGAACAAAAGGAACTTGGGGAAAATATGATTCCACATACGATGGTCCCTCATCCATCTCTGTCATCCATCTTTGTACTCTACTTGGTTGGAAGCCCCAAAAAGGCACTCCCTACCCCATTGCTGCACCCTAGAGGCTAGTACCTAACATGAAAATTCCTATGCCTAGGCTAGTGCAACTAGTATAGCTAATCCCACCACACATGCCATCTCTAGGTCCTATTAGGCTAGGACTAGCTAATGCAATTGCTACGTGGCCTACAACCTTTTATCACCTGCCCTAGCCACCATGCCAGCCCTAGTCATACCTCCACCTGCACCATAGACTGTACTTATAGATGAGGCTATGAAGATCCTAGTGCAAGAGTTAGGAAGGGGGGCCACACTGCCTACCTTTGTGGGAAGGGATACTCTCGGGGGGGTCACTATGTATAAACCCTCTATACCACGTGCGTTCAAGGCGTATTTCTAAAATCCCTTATCTGTGTAAAATTTTCATTAATAAAATGTACCCCTTTTCTATACAAATCTGTAAATTTTTTCCAAAACTATTTTAAATAGTCCCTTATGTATATTTATTTCTGTAAATTTTAGAAATAAAAAATATTCTTTTGTTGAACTCACGTGATAGGGTTACATATGATGAGTGACCCCCCCGAGGGGATACTAGTGCTTCACCTAGTAGACCAGTCACCATCTCCAAGCTTATTACCAAATTCTTAGGAGAGGGAGATCCGGTGCTCCATTTAGAAAGGTTGGAGGAGATTTGTGAGACCTTCAGGGACATAGGTGATTTAGGCAAGATCAATGGATTTGGGCCGAGCCTAGATTACCAGTAAATCAAGTCAATGGTACAAGGCTCTAAGTGCTAAAGAGAAAATCAATTGGGAGATGCCTAGATTTAAGTATTCATAGTGGGGTTTGCTCCAAATGGTCCCATATGGAGCCCTATCAATCAATTGTATGAGGGTAAGAAGAAGGAACATGAGACTTTATGGTAATATGTTGCAAGGATCAAACACTTCAATTCCCACTGAAATCCTCACGATATGGTGAGGGATGAACGTCTATTGACATGCTTCCTCATTGAGTTAAGGGATGAGAAGTTGTGTGATGATCTATTCACCCAGTTAAACCCCACGTTTTTTGAGTTGTGCAACAAGACTACTATGCTCTTAGATGACAATATGAAGGACAAGGCTCAAAAAAAAAGGTTGCAAGTAGCTCCATCCGATGTGTCTCATATAGGTAAAACCATGAGTATGGATGAAGCCAAGGAGGCAACTCCACTTGTAAAGGGAGAGAACATAGATTAGGTGGCCACCGATCTCTTGAACTGAGTGGCCCAACAACTTAAGAGAGGATTGATAAGAGAAGGCACTAACAATCTGAGAGTGCTCTTAATGGAAGCAAGAACGGAAGAGGGAGAGAGAGAAACAGAGGGCCACACAAGTTTTGGTGGGTGCAGAACCACCCTAATCTTCTTTTTCATTCATTTGTATATGTATTTGAGTATTGTACATAACCGGGGTAAAGGCACAATGACCTTTAATCCCCACAACCTCATACTTAAAGGAAAATGTGCCTTTAAGGGAGAACAACCGCCGGTGAGCATACTATTTAATGCCCATCAATACACGAAAATACTCAAACTGCTGACTAGGTAGACTCTTCATCAGCATATCTATAGGGTTATCATCTGTATGAACCTTGACAAGCTCTATGTGCTTGTCCTCAAGTACCTCCCTGATGAAATGGTACCTAACCTCAATGTGTTTGGTCTTTGCATGAAATACCAGATTCCGTGCTAGCTGAATAGCACTCATGGAATCACTATGCAATGTCGGTACACCTGTGTGAATCCCCAAATCTCCCACTAGCCGATCAAGCCATATAGCCTCCTTGCAACCCTCTGTGACTACAACATACTCAGCCTCTGTGATAGACAAAGCAATGCACTTGTGTGTGCGAGACATCCACGACATTGCACCACTTGCAAAGGTGAACACATAACCAGAAGTGGATCTCCTACTATTATCCACATGCCCTCTGCATAGTTTGAATCTATGTACCCAAGTACACGCATGTCTCGTCTACCAAAGCAGATGCACATCTCCTTGGTACCCATCATGTACCTCATGATGCACTTAACTGCCTCCCAATGCCTCTTTCCTAGATTAGCCATATACCGGCTAACAACTCCCACTGCAAATGCAATGTCTGGTCTAGTAGCTATCATAGCATACATAAGACTCCCAACTGCTGATGCATAAGGAACCTTGGCCATCATGGCCCTTTCCTCATATGATTTAGGACTATCTATATGACTCAGTTTCACATATGGAGTCAATGGAGTACTCACTGCCGTCCCCCCCTCCATATTGAAATGTTACAATACTTTTGTAACATAGTCTTTTTGTGAAAGCCAAAGGAGTTGCCTACTCAAATCACGCATGATGCGCATACCAAGAATATGACCTGCAAGTCCCAAATCCTTCATATCAAGGGCCTCATGCAACTTGATCTTTAATGCATCTAGCTCATAATTATTCTTGCTAGCCAATAGCATATCATCCACATAGAGTGCCAAGATTATCAAGCTATTATCCTTAGCCCTTTAATTGTAGAGGCAGTGATCAATTTCACTCCTTCTAAATCCCTGGGACTGAATGAAAGCATCAAACTTCTGATACCATTCTCTAGCCGCTTGCTTAAGACCATAAAGACTCTTCTGCAGCTTGCAAACTAAATGTTCTTTGCCCTTTTCTTCAAAGCCTTCCAGCTGCACCATGTAAATATCCTCATGCAAATCCCCATGCAAGAAAGCTGTCTTGACATCCATTTGCATAAGCTCCATATCCTCTGATGCCACTAGTCCAAGCATGCATCTAAGTGTGGTCATCTTCACAATTGGAGAGAATATCTCATCAAAGTCCACACCCTTTTCTTGCTTGAACCCTTTAGCGACCAAACGGGCCTTGTACCTAGGCACATCATCACCTGTGACGTTCATCTTGTAGACCCATTTACATGACAATGCTTTCTTTCCATGTGGCAAAGAAACCAAGTCCCAAGTCTTATTCTTCATAAGTGAACTCATCTTTGATTGCATAGCATACTCCCACTTACATTGATCCTCACGCATCATAGCCTCTCTGTAGCAAGAAGGCTCCCCGCAATCAATAAGCATCACATAGTCTACCCCTGGAACAAACCTATCAAGCAGTCTAGACACTCTAGATGAAATTGATTAGGTCTTCCTAAATGTGCAAAAATGTGCATATGCTAGTGAGTGTGCATGTAATAATCTAGTGCAAACTATATGTGCAAAAACCTCGGGGGGGTCACTCATCATATGTAACTCTATCACGTGAGTTCAACAAAAGGATATTTTTTATTTCTAAAATTTACAGAAATAAATATACATAAGGGACTATTTTAAATAGTTTTGGAAAAAAATTACAGATTTGTATAGAAAAGGGGTACATTTTATTAATGAAAAAGTTTATAGATAAGGGATTTTAAATATAGTCCTTGAACGCACGTGATATAGAGGGTTTGTACATAGTGACCCCCCCGAGGCAAAAACGTGCATATGCTAGTGAGTGCTCGTGATACAATATAATCCTAACTAAGGAAGACTTGGTTTCCCAAATCTTCGTTTTTTTCGGGGATGGCTTGCGTGTTGAAGTAGTAGCACTCCAATTGGCTCCCCTTTATTGTTGTGTTGAATTGGACTCCATCCAATGTTTCTAGCAACACATAGCTCTGATGGGATTCACCTTTCTTACTCGGTAGGGTCCTTGACCTAGATACTTCAGTTTCCCTTTGTGTACTTTGGCATTGTATAGCAAGACCAAGTCACCTTTCTTGATGTATTTAGCTTTAAGATTTCTGTCAAACCATGTCTTTCTGCTATGTTCTCCTATTGTCATGGCATGGTAGGTGACTAGTCTTGTCTTTGTATGCTTCTCCAATTGATAGAGTCTTTCTTTCAAGGATTCATGGTCTCCCATGCATTCCTGCTATGCGTAGGCTTGGTATTATAAATTCTAGTGGGACCAGAACTTCAAGGCCATAAACCAATTGAAAAGGTGTGTTCCCTGTACTGACCTTGAGTGTGGTTTGTATGCCCATAAGGCTACATTCAGTTTCTCTACCCAATCAGAATGATGTGGTTCTACTACCTAGGTGAGGATAATGCATAATATTTTGTTGGTTGATTCATCATGTCCATTCCCTTGGGGGTAGTAGGGTGTGCTTGTTCTATGGATTAGTATATGGATTAGTATCAAGATAGACAAGAGTTCTTGGATTGCCTCATTAACAAAATGTGTGCCTCTATCCGACACAATTTCAATGGGGCATCCGAATCAGGTGATCACATTTTTGTATAAGAATCTTGATGTGCTTCTAGCATCTGCCTTTCCGACTGCCTTAGCTTCCAGCCCATTTTATAACGTAATCAGTGGCCACAATGATATAGCATGCTTGTGTTCCCTTTGTTGCTGGATGGATGGGACCCACATAGTCAATTCCCCATTTTTCAAATGGTTTTTGTGCAACAACTGGTGTTAAGGGATTGAAGTCTTTGTGTTGTGGTTTAGTAGGCCGTTGGCATACATCACAGCCTTTTACATATTCATGGGCATCTGCCCACAGTGTTGGCCACCAATAGCCTACAAGGAGGACTTTTCTTACTATGGATTCCCCTTGGAAGTGTCCTCCTGCAATGCCTTCATGGACTTCACTCAGGATTGGCATGATCTCATGAGGCATCACACATCTTCATAATACCTGGTCCTTGCCCATCTTGTATAGTTGTCCTGCAATGAGTTGATAGGGTGCAGCCTTTAGAATTAGTTTTCTGGCATCTACTACTTTCATTTCAGGGGGTGGTTTTCTGCCATTAAGTACCCAATGATATCTCCACACCACTCTGGAATAGCATCTATTTGAAATAGTGTGGCATCTAGCAAGTCGTCTTCTACTGTAGTGGCTTCTTCTCCTGGCTTGACACGAGACATGTGATCGGCAATGTAGTGTTGGGCACCCTCGCAAACCATTATTTTGAAGTTGAATTCTTGAATAAAGAGAAGCCATCTGGTTATTCTTTCTATTGTACATGGATGGTTCACAAGATAAAGCAATGCTTGATGGTCGGTGTAGAAGAAAAAATTATTTGCCAGTAGATAGTGCCAAAATTTCTTAACACTATACACCATTGCTAGGGCTTCTCTTTCTGAGGTTGTATAGTTGATCTCTGCATCATTGAGTTGTCAACTGGTGATGTAGAATGGGTAGTCTTTCTTATGTTCACTAGGTTGACAAAGGACACTCCCAATTTCATGCTTGGATCCATCAGTATGAACATCAAAATCATTATTCCAATTGGGAGATAGAAGGATGGGTGACGTGATTAGGTGCCACTTTAAAAGCTCAGAGGCTTGGTCGCACTCTTATGTCCATAAGAATTCCACTAATAATTTATAAAGTGGTCTAGCTATCATGGCATACCACAATATAAATCTTCTATAATAGCCAGCATGTCCCATAGAGACTTGTACACCTTTGGAATTTGTAGGAGGAGGCAATTCCATGATGATTTTGATTTTGTCCATGTCAGTTGCAATCCCATGTTGAGAGACGATGTGTCCCAAAACAACTCCGTGGGTGACCATGAATTGGCATTTTGTTGGATTTAGGGGGATGCGATAGTCCCTGCATTTGATTAGTACTACTTCAAGACATTTGAAGTGGTATTTTTTGTTTGAATGGATGCACAAATCATCCAAGAACACGTATAAAAACTTGTTCAGGAAGTGACTTGAAAGTTATGAACATGACTTGCTGGAATGTGGCCAGGGGATTACAAAGGCCGAATGGCATGACTCTATATGCAAAAATACCCCATTTTGTAGAGCAAATGTTGTTTTTGATTGGTCTTTAGGAGCAATTTGCACTTGGTTATAGCCATTGAAGCAATCCAAGAAGCTATATATTTCGGAGCCTACCACCTTTTCCAACACTGTTTCTGTTAAGGGTAGGGGATAGTGATCCCTAATTGTGGTGGCATTCACATTCTTTAAGTTTACGCATATTCTGAGCTTCTTGTTGCATTTAGGCACAATGATGATGGGTGAAACCCAATTAGTGTGCTCTATCTCGTAGATGAATCTGGCATCTAGGAGTTTTTCTTGCTCATCATAAACCATGGTGCCATACTTAGGATTTGTGTGATAAGGTCCACATACCTTATGGTGGGCACGTTCCCTTATAGGTATCGTGTGTACTACCATGTCTAGTGAAATTCCTTTCATTTCTTTGTATGACCATGCTAGGCAGTCACGGTATTCCATTAGGAGTGCTTTGAGTTTGGTTTCATCTTCTTGTTGAAGCTATTTCCCAATGAAAACCAGTTTCTTTGCCGGTCCCTCATAGATTGGAGTTTCTCCAATGGTATCACTTTCTTGAACTTCAGATTCTCTTTTGTGGTCTTAGCATTGCTATGGGTGAATTGCCACTTTTGTAATTCTTGAAGTACTCCGGCACTTCTCGAAGATCGGCCTCTGATGGTGTTGAACTATCCTGACATGTGCCATGTGTACTGGGTGGCATAGTTTCATATACCAATTTGTTAGGCTCTTTTTTACTTTCTTTTTCTGAAGTCTTGTCATAGACTTGATCTTCAATTTCAGCATTATCAGCCTCAATTTCAAGGTCCCAAGGAAAATTTGAGTCATCATTGGTATGGGTACCCTCTTCAAGTTCATTATCCCACTTGAGGTCAGCCATAAAGAATGGTACCTCTAGATCGATTGGTTCTTCATGTGTGAGTGGAGGATCTACCTGTAACACCTTAGCATCTATCTGCAAGAAGATGGGGTCTAATGAATGGTAGTTGTCAATGGTTGCCAATGTGTGTATTCCGTTATTTACATTACTTTGTGAATTGCCTGGTTTTATAGCTCCTCTTCCCACATTCACCTTGACTATGGTGTAGCAATTCTGGATTGTCAGTCTATCAGTTCCCCAGTCATGGATAACTAATTCTTCCCATAACCAAGGATGTCCCAGTAAGATTTGATAGGATTTTTTGGGAAGATCCAAGATTGTGAATTAAAGGGGAAAGGAGACTCCTGCGACCTTTGTGGACATGCCAATTACTATTCCCAAGGGTTTAGCTCGTAAATCATTGGCAAGGTGTATGTTGAAATTAGCCTTTTGGATTGGTGGGAGACCCCATTCTTTATAGAGCTCCTTCGATAGGACATTTACACTTGCTCCACCATCTACTATGGCTTGGACTTCATTATATGCCTTATGGATCAAGGCCACATTAATGTTGCATATGTCATCTCTCTCACCCATCCACATAGGGATATCTTCCATGTCATTCATAGGTGGAGAGGGATTTGCGAGTTCAATCCATCCTTTGAAACTCTTTCAAATATTGGGACAATTGCATAGAAGGATTCTGATGGGAATCGACACAAGGCAACTCAGGATGCTAGAGAGTGCGGCTCCTTCAAGTTGACATGGCAGTACATTATGTTCTATAGTCTGTTGTTGGAACCTGTTGTTGGAACAGAGGCTCGAGTTCAGTATCAATACTTTGTGGGGTCAAGTCATGGACTGGGTCTTGATTGGGTCTTGAGCTTGTTTCTCAGCCTCAAATTGAGCTTGTTCCTTTTGTACCCATTGTTGAAGTGCTTGAAAACAAGCCTTGTGTCCACTTCTACATTTGGGTATGGAGCTTCTTTTATTTGAGACTCAGGAGCTGATGTGGATGAGCTGGGCTGCTCATTGCTTGGCGAAGGTGGTGAGCAGCACTGAACGTTTCATAACTGCTAATCTTTTTCATATCCTTCCATATTTTCTTTCTTAGTCCTGCAATGAACCAGGCCGTGAGGTACTTTGCATTGGATCTGGGTCACATTTGGGGATTAATCTTTTCTTCTCGACGGCCTTGTTCGAGCTTGCTTAGTTGGAGAGCGAGATCATCTTGTAGCCTCTCCGTTTGAAAGCATCTTTTAAATTCTGTTTGAAGTAGTCCCATGTGGCTCGCTCTTCCACTAGAAGGTCTTGTTACCATTTAGATGCTTCATCAATTAAGGCCATGGGAAACCAAGCCACCTTGGTTTCATGGGATTGATCTCCACCTGCTCGGCATGCGGCATCAAAATGATAGAGGAAATGGGCTGGATCTCCTCTACCATTATATTTGGGAAGTTCCAGTTTTCTCGGGTGGCGCCTCCCTTGATTATTATTATTTTTGCAACTAAAGAAATTGTTTGCCTTTGCATCGAGGTCAATATCCTCATCATGGTCGCGTGATGTTGACTCTGTGCCAACATGAACTTATGAAGAAAGAGAAGGTGTTACAACTTTGTGTTACAACTTCTAGACACAACTTTATGTTACGACTTTGTGTAACAACTTTGTGTTGCAAGTTTGTGTTACAAGTTTATGTTACGACTTTGTGTAACAACTTTGTGTAACAACTTTGTGTAACAACTTTGTGTTACATCTTCTACATGAAGAGAGAGAATGTGTTACGACTCTGTGACACAACTTTGTGTTACAACTTTGTGATACGACTTTGTGTTACATGCAGAGAGGGAAGCTCTCCAACTTGTATAAATACCCCATAATGGAATGAAGCCCACACTCTTGGGGCATTGTGTTGTGTCTACATTGGTATTCCCAGCATTTGTCTCTGTATAAAATGAATCCGGGGTATGTTGACTCTGTGCCAACATGAACTTATGAAGAAAGAGAAGGTGTTACAACTTTGTGTTACAACTTCTAGACACAACTTTATGTTACGACTTTGTGTAACAACTTTGTGTTGCAAGTTTGTGTTACAAGTTTATGTTACGACTTTGTGTAACAACTTTGTGTAACAACTTTGTGTTACATCTTCTACATGAAGAGAGAGAATGTGTTACGACTTTGTGACACAACTTTGTGTTACAACTTTGTGATACGACTTTGTGTTACATGCAGAGAGGGAAGCTCTCCAACTTGTATAAATACCCCATAATGGAATGAAGCCCACACTCTTGGGGCATTGTGTTGAGTCTACATTGGTATTCCCAGCATTTGTCTCAAGTGTCCATGCTTCCTTGCACTGCACGTCCAAAAGCATGTCCTAACCTTGCAACCCATCCTCCTCCTCCTCCTCCTCCTCCTCCTCCTCCTCCTCCTCCTCCTCCTCCTCCTCCTCCCTCCTCCTCCTCCTTCTCTCCCCTCCCCCTCCTTCCTCCTCTCTCTCTTCCTTCACCCATGCTCTTACACCTTCTTCCTCTCCCACTCCTATGCTTTCCTAAACCCTTAAACTCCATGATCTATGAGGGAGACGAGTTCTCCACCATGTACTCTATTCTGAACCTTGGACCCTCCTTCTAACCCTGGACTCCTTCAACCCCCTTCTAAACCCTGGAACTCTTCCTAACCCTGAACTCTTTCTAAACCCTGGATCCTCCTTCTGAACCCTTGAACTCTTTCTAAACCCTGGAACCTCCTTCTGAACCCTTAAACTCCTCCTGAACCCTACAACCCCCAATGAAGGCGAAATCCTTCATTACCCCAACAACAATGGTTTATGTGCCTTTTACACATGCTTGCATTATGTTTATTCACCACACTTAAGCCTACGTCTCTCACCGGCACACGACTCGAGGTCCTAAGCTACACGTATACTACAACGACAAACCCAATATATCTGTAGGTGACAAAAAGCCTCGGAACCCTGCAACATAGAATACCCAACTCTTCCTACGAAAGCAGTAGGAAAGAGCCAACATTTGGCGCCGTTGCCGGGGAAACTAGCATCTCAAGTAGCGAGTAAACATGCGTAGGTAGGTGTAAAAGCCACATGATGTACAATTAGGCTAGGTAGTGGACACGGTTGCATAGAGCTTTCAATTACGATCATTTTACCTTTTTACGGAAAGGCAAACCGAGCTCTCCATAAAGAGTTATGGCTCGGGAAGAGTTTAGGGTTAAACCCTAAACCTAAAATCCAAACCTATAAAAACCTACTCCACCCCCCCTCATTCTTCATCTCACACTTTTTGCCTCCATTCTCTTCCTCCTTTTGAGCCCCACGCAAGACACTCCTCCCTCTCCATCGACCGCCCCCTTACTCCTATCCTCGCCATCGAGCCCTTCTCGCAGCGATGACCTAGCCTTCCACCCACCGTCCATTGTTCCGCAACAATCCCGTTCCATCGAGAAAGACTTGGAAAGCGTCAGGTAACCACTTCGCCTTGCTTTTCAATTTCCGTCTTTCAGTTTTTTTTGTTGTTGCTCTTTCACTCTCCCCCTCCACTACCACCTCCCCTCCTTCCCCCCCCTTCATCCCCACCTCCCCCTCACCTCCCCCTCTCCCCCTCCACTACCACCTCCCCTCCTTCCCCCCCCTTCATCCCCACCTCCCCCTCACCTCCTCCTCTCCCCTTCCCCCTACCACCTCCACTCTCCCCCTCCACTAACACCTCCCCTCCTTCCCCCCCCTTCATCCCCACCTCCCCCTCCCCCATCCCCCTCTCCCCCCCTCATTCTCTCTCCCACCCCCTCTCTCTCTCACCTCCCCCTCTCCCCCTCCCCCTACCACCTCCACTCTCCCCCTCCACTAACACCTCCCCTCCTTCCCCCCCCTTCATCCCCACCTCCCCCTCACCTCCCCCTCTCCCCCTCCCCCTCCACTACCACCTCCCCCTCACCTCCCCCTATCCCCCTCCTCCTACCACCTCCACTCTCCCCCTCCACTACCACCTCCCCCTCACCTCCCCCTATCCCCCTCCCCCTACCACCTCCACTCTCACCCTCCACTACCACCTCCCCCTCACCTCCCCCTCTCCCCCTCCCCCTACCACCTCCACTCTCCCCCTCCACTAGCACCTCCCCTCCTTCCCCCCCCTTCAACCCCACCTCCCCCTCACCTCACCCCCTCCCCCTCTTTCCCCCCCCCTCCACCACCACCTCCCCCCTCCCCCTCCCCCTCCCCCATCCCCCTCTCTCCCCTTCATTCTCTCTCCCACCCCCTCTCTCTCTCACTCTCTCCTCTCTCCCCCTCATTCCCTCCCCCACCCCCCTCTCTCCCCCTTACCCCCTCGCCCCCATCCCCCTCTCTCCCCCTTACCCCCCTCGTTCCCCCATCCCCCTCTCTTCCCCTTACCCCCCATCCCCCTCTCTCCCCCTTACCCCCCTCGTTCCCCCATCCCCCTCTCTCCCCCTTACCCCCCATCCCCCTCTCTCCCCCTTACCCCCCTCGTTCCCCCATCCCATCCCCCTCTCTCCCCCTTACCCCCCTCGCCCCCCCCCATCCCCCTCTCTCCTCTGTCCACCCCCCTGCGACCCGCCCGCCGCCCCGCGGCGGTGCACCGCGCCGCCCCCGCCCGCAACCCGGCGACCCAGCGCCGCCCTTGCCCGCCGCCCCGCGGTGGCGCACCGCGCCGCCCCCGCCCGCAACCCGGCGGCGCACAGCGCCGCCCCCGCCCACCGCACCGCCCCCGCCCGCAACCCAGCGGCGCACAGCGCCGCCACCGGCGCCCGCCCCTGCCGCCCCGCGGCGGCGACCCCGCGCCGCCCCCGCCCACGCCACCCCGCCCAGCGCCGCCCTCCCCCGCCCTCCCCCTGCGTCACTCCCCTCACACCCCGCCCCCTCAGCTCTCTCACCCCCCGCTACGCGCCCCCGCCCTCCCCCGTCACCCCCCTCGCACAACCCTTTCCCCCCCCTGCGTCACTCCGCACTCACCCCGCCCCCTCTCACCTCTCACCCCCCGCTCCCCGCCCCCCGCCCCCCGGTGGCACACAGCGCCGCCCCCCTTCCTCCTCCCCTGCGCACCCCCCTTGCGAAACCACCCCCCCCTCCCCCCGGCCGCCGCCGTCGGCAAAGCCCCCCACCCAAAAAAAAAAAAAAACCCTAACCTAAAACTAACCTCAGGTTAGTTACTAACTACGGTTAGGTTAGTCGATTAACCCTAGGTTAGTTAGTCCTAACTACAGTTAGGTTAGGTTAGTTAGGCTAGTTAACCCTAGATTAGTTAGTTAACCTCGGTTAGATTAGCTACGTAGGTTTGGTTAGTAGTAACTGAGGTTAGGTTAGTTTAGTTAGCCCTCAGTTAGGTTAGACTAACTTCAGTTAGTATCTAACTACAGTTAGTTAAACTTCCCAGTTATAGTAACTGGGAGGACCTAGGTTAGTTAGTCTAACTAGAGTCACTTGGTTTCAACCCCTCGGTTGGACTTAAAATCCATTCACACCACCATTAGGACCCCCCAAAAACGACAAATTTAGCCCTCCTTTAACCCCTCGAAACTCATCCGTTTGGGACCCAAATTGAACCCCGTTTGAACCCAGATTTCACACACGGAAACACCACGTTACGAGGTATTTTTCTAGCCCATTGCACACCATTTTGGCATCCCTAGCACACGTTCGTTCGCGCCCCCGTGTGGGCCTCATTTTGCATTAATTCACTCGTATTTTCACGCCGTGACCTCCGATTAATGCTCCGTCTGCACCGGCACATTTCCCTACACACGTAGGACAATCCTAGACACATTATTAACACGACGGTCCCTACTCAAACTAACATCACTCTAATTCTCCTAACAACACCACCTCCACGCCCGCCCTTGGGGTAGCGATCCCCTTAGCCAATCACGCACCATCTGCATGCAGTTACGTTCCGGCCAACGACTTCGACTCCAACGCTCGCCCAATCCACAACTTACTCCACTGCAACAACCGCCCCCGCCAATCCTCTACCCCGAATTCCCCCCTGAGGTTCAACAACTTCCTTTAACTCCTCCACGCCCCAACATGGCTGGACGCCGTCCTGAGCATGATGGGGACATCGAGCTCGATGCCGAGGCTGACAACTTCTTCAATCGACGAAATCACAACAATCACGGCCGACGCCCCTTGGGAAAACTGGAACTTCCCAAATATAATGGTAGGGGAGACCCCGCTCGCTTCCTCCAACATTTTGATGCCGCATGTCGAGCAGGTGGTGATCAATCCCATGAAACTAAGGTGGCTTGGTTTCCAATGGCCTTAACTGAGAGGCGTCGGAATGGTACCTCGACCTTATCGTGGAAGAACGTGCTACATGGGACCTACTTCAAACTGAATTCAAACGTCGCTTTCAAACGGAGAGGCTACAAGATGATCCCGCTCTCCAACTCAGCAAGATCGAACAAGGCCGGAGGGAAGATGTACGCACATACCTGGGAAAGATGAAGAGATTGATCGCCAAATGTGACCCACACCCAGATGCAAAGTACCTCACGGCATGGTTCATAGCAGGCCTCAGAAAGAAAATCCGCAAGGATATGAAAAAGATAAGTAGCTATGAAACATTCAGTGCTGCTCATGCAGCAGCCATTGACATCGAAGATGGCATGACAGATTCAGACACTAGCAGTGATGATGCCAGATCAAATACACGAGATAAGCGCTCGAAAAAAGGTAAATCAAAGGACACTGCTGAAACATCCAATGAAGATCGCCTCGAGGCCATGACCTTGAAGCTGAAAGAAGATATGATGCAGGCCATGGATCAAAAACTTCACTTGTCTCAGCCGCCAACTCAAACATATCCACGGCGAGACAATGTCTGGTGCCCACACTGCTTGGCAAATCATACAGCAAATGAATGCCCAGTCCTAAGAGCAAGAATCACTGCACAAGCAAATCCATCGCCACGGTTGTGGTGCCATATCTGTGTCGTCGGCGGCCATGATGAGACCAGTTGCATCTTCAACATGCGCAACAATCCGCCTCGACCACCACAATACCAAGCGGCACCCATGCCAGTATACAGGGAATCGGCACTTGCACAAGCGCCCCCAGCTCCGAGACTAAATCCTGTACCCGTTCGGACACAAGTCCCCCAACTACTCAGGAATCCGAATCCACGACCGTATCCAAGAGCAGCAAATCCAGCTCCTCAGGCAGTTCCAATACATCAATTACAAGCCGAGGAAGTCGACTCGCTATTTGAGTATGAAGCAGAGTACCCAGTGTACTACGTCGAAGGTGCAGAGGGTTTAATACCAGTCTATGCAAATCAAGTGCGACCCAACACATTTCGCGCACCAATCAAGTGTTACGGTTGTGGAGAAAATCATAGAATCGCAGAATGCCCTCGTCGCGGTAGCCCAGCCACTTTCCAACCACTCTGCAGAGATTGTGGCATAGGACATGCCTGTATGGATTGTCCCATGAAAAATAAGGTCCCAGAACAAACAGAGGTTAAGCCCGACGTCCCCATCGGCATCATTGGGGTGGACCATCAAAAAGTCCGGGTCCGGCAAGTCTAAGGTCACAACCTATCAATGTAATTACACGCCAACAGAAAGCGGCCACGAAGGACCCTATCATTCCAATCCAACCGAAGCGACTTCTGAGAAAGAAAGCACAAGTGCCTCCACCTCCGCCAAGCAATGAGCAGCCGAGTTCATCCACATCAACTCCCGAGCCTCGAATAAAAGAAGCTCCATTCTCGAATGCAGAGGTGGAGAAGGCTTGTTTTCAGGCACTGCAGCAATGGGTCCAAAATGAACAAGCTCAATTTGAGGCTTAGAAACAAGCTCAAGACCGTCTCCATGACTTGGCCCCACAAAGTATTGATACTGTACTCGAGCCCTTGTTCCAACAACAAACTCCACACCAGAATGTACCGCCACGTCAACTTGAAGGAGCTGCACTGTCTAGCATCCTGAGTTGCCCTGTGTCCATTCCCATCGGAATCCTCTTACGAAATTGTCCCAATCTCTGGGAGAGTTTCAAAGGATGGATTGAACTCGCAACTCCCCCTCCACCTAGGAACGACATTGATGATATCCCTGTGCAGATGGGTGAGAAAGATGACATACGCAACATCACTGTGCCTTTGATCCACAAGGCATATAATGAAATCCAAGCCATAGTGGATGGTGGAGCAGGTGTCAATGTCCTATCAAAGGAGCTTTACGAAGAATGGGGTCTCCCACCAATGCAAAAGGCTAATTTCAACATACGCCTTGCCGATGATTCACGGGCAAAACCCTTGGGAATAGTGAATGGCGTGTCCACAAAGATTGCAGGAGTCCGCTTTTTCCTTCAATTCACAATCTTGGATCTCCCCAAAAAATCCTATCAAATCTTACTAGGACGTCCTTGGTTACGGGAAGCATCAGTCCTCCATGACTGGGGAACGGATAGATTGACAATCCAGAATCGAGACACTGCAGTCAGGGTGAATGTGGGGACAAGAGTTATTAAACCAATTGTTCCTAGAGCATTGGATGACACATCTTCCACGACAATCTCGAGCAAATCAGATCCCTTGCAACAGCATGCCATAGCAGGTGACTCACAAAGCAATGTCAATAACTGGATACAAACATTGGCAACCATCGACAACTGCCATTCACTAGACCCCATCTTCTCACAGATAGATGTTAACGCACTACAGGTCGATCCTCCACCGACGCATGAAGAACCAATTGATCTAGAGATGCCATTCTTTATGGCTGACCTCGAATGGGATAATGAACCTGAAGAAGGTACCCATACCAATGATGACTCAGATTTTCCTTGGGACCTTGAAACAGAGGCTGCAAATGCTGAAATTGAAGATCAAATCTTTGATAATGACCTAGCCATTCTGCATGCCCTAATGGCAGTTGAGCTCCCAAAAGTTGAACCTCCACAGTTGCATAACAGCAGAAGATCCCGCAAGAAAGCTGCCGGAGGAAATCGCAGAAAAGCCAAGGCCGAGCACTTCAATGAATTCGAACGAGTCCAAACAAGGATTGTGGAATTGTATCTTGCAAAGGCAATCCCCTCAAAGTCAAAACCACCACCTCTTGAATGGTCCCCTGAAGGACTGGAAGGAGTATGTGCAGCACATGAACCCTTACTTGGAAACACCTTACCAGTGGAAAAGTTACCCCACAGTTCCCAACGTAAGAAGTTTCGGAAATATAAGCCACATGTGCGGATGAAGCTCGATCAAGAGACTTCAGAAAAAGAAAGGAAAGAAGAGCCTAACAAATTACTAAATGCAACTATGCCACCCAATACTCATGCAACATCTCAGGCTAGTTCAACCCCATCAGAGGCCGATCTTCGAGAAGTGCCGGAATACTTTAAGAATTATACAAGTGGTAGTGCACCAATAGCAATGCCAAGACCAATCAGAGAATCTGAAGTTCAAGAAACCGATAGCATTGGAGAAACTCCAATCTATGAGGGACCGGCAAAAACACGCACAATAAACCTCGCCCTTGAAGGGGAGGAAGAAAAGTTGGTTTTCATTGGGAAACAGCTCCGTCAAGAAGATGAAAGCAAACTCAAAGACCTCCTAATGGAATACCGGGACTGCCTAGCATGGTCATACAAAGAGATGAAAGGAATTTCACCAGAAGTGGCAGTTCACACGATCCCTATAAGGGAAGGTGCTCGCCCTAAGGTATGTGGACCTTATCGCACAAATCCTAAATATGGCACCATGGTTTATGACGAGCTGGAAAAACTCCTAGATGCCGGATTCATCTACGAGATAGAGCACACTGATTGGGTTTCACCCATTGTCATTGTGCCTAAATGCAACAAGAAGCTCAGAATATGCGTAAACTTGAAAAATGTGAATGCCGCCACAATTAGGGATCACTACCCCCTACCCTTAACAGAAACAGTGTTGGAAAAGGTGGCAGGGTCCGAAATATATAGCTTCTTGGATGGATTCAGTGGCTATAACCAAGTACAAATTGCTCCTCAAGACCAATCAAAAACAGCATTTGCTACAGAATGGGGTATTTTTGCATATAGAGTCATGCCATTCGGCCTTTGTAATGCCCCAGCCACATTCCAGCGAGTCATGTTCACAGCTTTCAAGTCATTTTTGAATAAGTTTTTACAGGTCTTCTTGGATGACTTGTGCATCCATTCAACCAAACAGGACCACTTCAAATGTCTGGAAGAAGTACTAATCAAATGCAGGGAGTATGGCATCTCCCTAAATCCAACAAAATGCCAGTTCATGGTCACCCACGGAGTTGTTTTGGGACACATCGTCTCTCAACATGGGATTGCAACTGACATGGACAAAATCAAGATCATCATGGAATTGCCTCCTCCTACAAATTCCAAAGGTGTACAGGTCTTTATGGGACATGCCGGCTATTATAGAAGATTTATATTGCGGTATGCCATGATAGCTAGACCACTATACAAATTATTAGTGGAGTTCTTATGGACCAAAGAGTGCGACCAAGCCTTTGAGCTTTTAAAGTGGCGCCTAATCACAGCACCCATCCTTCTATCTCCCAATTGGGATATTGATTTTCATGTTCATACTGATGGATCCAAGTATGCAATTGGGAGTGTGCTTTGTCAACCGGGTGAACATAAGAAAGACTACCCCGTCTACTTCGCCAGTCGACAACTCAATGATGCAAAGATCAACTATACAACCACAGAAAGAGAAGCCCTCGTAATGGTGTACAGTGTAAAGAAATTTCGGCACTATCTACTCACAAATGATTTTGTCTTCTACACCGACCATCAAGCATTGCTTTATCTTGTGAACCGTCCATGTACCACCGGAAGAATAACCAGATGGCTCCTCTTGCTACAAGAATTCAACTTCAAAATTGTGGTCCGCAAAGGTGCCCAACACTACATTGCCGATCACATGTCTCGAGTCAAGACAGGAGAACAAGCCACTGGAATAGAAGATGACTTACCAGATGCCACACTATTTCAAATAGATGCTGTTCCAGAATGGTGTGGAGATATCATTGGGTACTTGATGGCAGGAAGACCACCCTCTGACATGAAAGCAGTAGATGCCAGAAAATTGATTCTAAAGGCTGCACCATATCAACTCATTGCAGGACAACTATACAAGATGGGCAAGGACCAGATATTAAGAAGATGTGTAATGCCTCATGAGATCCTGCCAATCCTGAGTGAAGTCCATGAAGGCATTGCAGGAGGACACTTCCAAGGGGAAGCCACAGCAAGAAAAGTTCTCCTCGCAGGCTACTGGTGGCCAACACTGTGGGCAGATGCCTATGAATATGTAAAAGGCTGTGATGTATGCCAACGAACTATTAAACCACAACACAAAGACTTCAATCCTCTAACAACAGTTGTTGCACAACAGCCATTTGAAAAATGGGGGATTGATTATGTGGGTCCCATACATCCAACAGCAAAAGGAACACAGGCACGCTACATCATTGTGGCCACTGATTACTTTACAAAATGGGCTGAAGCTAAAGCAGTCAGAAAGGCAGATGCCAAAAGCACAGCAAGATTCTTGTACGAACATGTGATCACCTGATTCGGATGCCCCCTTGAAATTGTGTCGGATAGAGGCACACATTTTGTCAATGAGGTAATCCAAGAACTCTTGTCTGGCTTCATGGTCATTCATAGAAAAAGCACACCCTACTACCCCCAAGGGAATGGACTAGCAGAATCCACAAACAAAATCATATGCAATATCCTCACCAAGGTAGTAGAACCACAGCGTTCTGATTGGGCAGAGAAACTGAATGCAGCCTTATGGGCATACAGAACCACATTCAAGGTCAGTACAGGGAACACACCTTTTCAATTGGTGTACGGCCTTGAAGTCGTGGTCCCACTCGAATTTGTAATACCAAGTCTACGCATCGCAATATAGGAACGCATGGGTGATCATGAGTCCTTGAAAGAAAGGCTCTGTCAGTTGGAAAAGCATACAGAGACAAGACTAGTCGCTTATCATGCCATGACAACAGAAAAACGTCGAAGAAAGGCATGGTTTGACAGGAATTTGAAAGCTAAAGACATCAAGGAAGGCGACTTAGTCCTGTTATACAATGCCAAAGTACACAAGGGAAAACTGAAGTATCTAGGTTAAGGACCCTACCGAGTACGCAAGATGAATCCCATTGGAGCTGTGCTACTTGAAACACTAGATGGAGTCCAATTCAACACAACAATAAACGGGAGCCGACTGAAGCGCTACTACATCAACACGCGAGCCATCCCCGACAAAAACGAAGATTTGGGAAACCAAGTCTTCCTTAGTTAGGATTAGATTGTATCACGAGCACTCACTTGCATATGTACGTCTTCGCACATATAGGTAGCCTCAATCGATTTTACCTAGAGCTCAGGATTGGTGAATGAGTTCTAGCTGCCCTATGAAAATCCCAGCAAAAAAGCATATAGTTAGTCCCTACTTAGCTACTAGGTCACGTGCACTCACACGCTTTCGCTTAGACACATAGATGATTGCATGAATAATTGTACAACACACTTTCATTCCACACTCTCAAAAGATGTATTTATTTATTTTTTTTTTTAAAATCTCTCTCCCACACACACACAGAAAGGTCATACAGGCATGCCAATCAATGTAATGATCAATGGTACACTACATGTACATGGATGCAGGTTCAGAAAAGATGCCGCCACTAAAGAGGATGCATAGAAAGAGCCCACCGCCTCAACCATGGGACCCCCTCCAGAGTTCGCAGCCATCTACATCCTCTCAACCACGGAGACCACAGGCGTTCGTGGTCCAAAGCGATAGCTCCGAAGAAGATTCAGTGCATGTCCAAGCAGAACAAATGCCACCCCAGTCACAGCCGGACTGCACAACTGTTAACAAGGCCCAATCATTGGAACTTGTCTGGCCACCCACCTCGACTTATGCTCTTTCCCAGGAAGCAACATCTTACTTAGAGGAACGGGGTCTAGGTAATTTGCATGAGAGCCTCAAATCCTTGGAGGATAGTCCTATCATGACCACCTACATCAAGGACTTTCTCCACTCTTACTACTCCAGCAATGCAACGGATGGCAAGTACGGTACAATCACTGTACAGCAGAGCCCATTGAACATTATCCTCGACAGTACAGTCATTCAAAGGGCTTTCTCTCTGCCAAGGCAAGGTGGCGAATACCCTAAAAGGTCTGCGGATGCAAAGTTTATCGAAGTACAGTCTCTCCTCACCAAGGGTACCCTGATCCATAGAGATGGCATCTTGCTTCGCACAATCCTTGACCCTCACCTCAAGGAAGCAGCACAATTTCTATCCACCATCCTGGGAATAAAGAACGGCAAGGAACGCTCCCTTCCACTCCGCACATTTGTTTTGCTGAGTAGGAAGCTCAAACAAGACTGGGTCCAACACTTCATCATTTTCTTTACCAAAAAACTTGATGGTTCTTCAGGCCAGAAATGTAAAATTCCGCACTTATTGGCTATCATCATCAAAAAAGAACTACAACAAAGAGAAATGACTCTGCCCAGTCTCCAAAGCCAATTGAGGAGTTGGACATACCCTTCTCACCAGTATGGGAGCCATCATCAATTGCTCCAGCTATCACATTGATAAGTACAGATGCCTTAACAGAAGTACCTATTCTGGAAAGCAGGATTGCAGAATTGCCCCAGGAAATGCTTCAGCTCGGTGCACAACTGCAACCACTAAGTCTCCCCCAACAGCACCAACCCGAGCTCGAGATAAGGTTGGCACCCGAACCTGAGGAACGATCAGCACCAGAGCTTGCGACCACATCAGCACTCGAACCACCCATTGACGCCATGCCAATCGATGAGCCCCAAGGAGAGCTCGTGCCAGATCAGCAGTATGACTCTTGTCCACAAGGGAGTGAAATGCCATTGGATCAACCTCCCCCAAGTACTACAGAAACCTCGGGATGGCTACATGGGCACCACTTGTATCAGCAATATCACCAGACCTCATCACCATCTGTCATTCTCCAGCATCAAGCTAGCCAAATGATCCAAATGTCAGAACTCTTCACTAGCTTAGCTAAGGAAGCATATGCAAGAGAATTGGAAAGGCAGACGGCATCAGAAATCGAAGACCAATTCCAGGCAATCGCCATAGAGGTCAAGGCACTTCGGGCACAGATAGATGAGAAGGAGGTAGAAGAAGTGCGCATGAACCAGGCTCTCCAAGCTCAAGAGAAGGCCGTAAGGGATGTGACCTCCAATCTCCATCAAAGTCAAACACAGCTGACTGCGGCAGTAGAAGCAATGGCAATCCTACAGACCTCCTATAACTCCCTGACAACTGCACATGCGCAACAAACAGAGGAAGTGGCACAAGCTCGACTCACTCTCATTCACAAAGAAGATGAGCTCCAGGATTGCAAGGACAAGCTTGAAGACATGCAACAATCTTTGGCAGTACGTGCCTTTAGCATTGATGAGCTTACAAGGGAATGCCGACTCTTAAAAGACCAACTTGCTACTGTTCAAGAGGCCAGCACTTTACAAACCCAGTTCTTGGACCAATGGTCCAATACCACTGAAGACATCCCTCAACAGGCAAAGGTCACCTTGCAAATGAAAAAGCTTAAAGAGGCATACACAAGCATCTACCATCAGTACAAAGAAAAGATGAATGAGATGCACTCCCAAAAAATAGCCATCTCCAAGCTTGAACTCCAATTGCTAGTGCATAACAATGAGGCATTGGAAGACAACACCAATGACGGCCCACTACAATGCACAACCGTGGTGTATGAAGAGCTTGTGACTGCTCTCCAAATGGAAGATCACCTCCACGCACGCGTGCTTATCCAATGGAAGCAACTCCAACTCAAGATCATATCTGCTCATCCAACAATCGACTGGAAACGATCCATCGGGATTAAAACCCTGCGCATAATTTGCCAAGACTTGTCTGAAGATGAGAAGAATATCTTCTGCCTGTCTACACATGCCGGGTTTATAACTCTCAGGACGGATGCTTTCATTGCATATGCCTGCCTCATGGGTAGTCCTCCCCTCAGGGTTATTGCAGGTTTGTTGCCGTTGCTGCAAAGGCCATCCCTATTATTTGCACGGCATGACATAACGGACATCCAACCCATGCAGCTGATCATCCCATCGCACCAGCAAAAAGAAGTGTCGGACGATGACAAGGCCTATCTCACATCCAACTTCCCATATCTAACCACTCTTTCTGCCAACATCATAACCTCACTTCCCCTTGCTGCTGCCACCCTCTTAACCTTCCCCGAGCTCCATCCTAACATCTATTCCCTCCATCGTCTCTTTGCTCATGCCTCTCACCATTTTCAACTTACCCAACAGTCCCAAACTTATGAGCCCCTCACACCTAGTTTTTTCCCCTCCCTTGCTAATCCTACCCTTGAGGATTACCAAGCTGCTCAAACCATTTGCCCATTTCTTCCCCCCCTCCCCTCTGCTCCCCCTTCCGCCACTATCACTCAGCCATATTTCTCCCCCATGTCCCCTGCTTCTCTCCCGGCCCCGTCATCACCTCCGACACTTCTGGTGCTGCCATCAGCAGAAAATGATGCCGTATTTGATTTTGAATATCAGGATCCGGATAATCCAATTCGTACACCCATGCCAAGTCCCAATGATGGGTATGATTTTGATGAGATACCACTTCCCAGTAACCCCATCAAGGAATTTTGGAGCAAATATCCTGATATGAAAACTCGCGGTGGATGGACCCTGGGTAACTTTCCTACCAATCTTCGTCAGCACCAAATAAGTGAAGCTTGGATTAGCAAATTGGATCCACAACCTGATTGGCGCCGTCCCAAGCTCTTTGATGTAAGCTTCTTAAAGGAGTACTTACGGGCACCTCCATGTCTCAGAACCCATCCCAAGTTCTATGCAGTTCCATGGCGTAAAAGATGGGAAGCCAACATACACACTTTGGCTGAAGATCGAGTCATTAATTGGCCAATGATCGAATCCTACTCTGGTGTAGAATGGACTATCCAAGGCGCCATGATCCGAGCACTTCAGCAGCATGAACAAACAATGCGCAGCAACATTGATCGCTTCCTTCGCCAAAGTGCCATATTCTGCAAAACATTAGCATTAATTCTGGAAGTCCCATGTTACCTTGATTCCCATTTGCCTCCACTCAGCTTTAATCCCAATGAACGGATTGATGCTCAGACTACAAGCAGACTATACCAAAGAGTGATCTTCTTGGAGGCACGCCACATATCTCTGTTCGAGCAAATGGTGGATACAGGCTACCTGGAAACTGCGCAAAAATTGTATGGCGCTAAGGCTCTACAGCAGGACCGTCTGGCACGACACAAGTTCCACAGCCACTGGACTAAAAACATGGCAACCAAGGTACGTGATCGCAATAAGCCATAACCTGAGGACGGGTAATAAAATGAATCCGGGGGTATGTTGACTCTGTGCCAACATGAACTTATGAAGAAAGAGAAGGTGTTACAACTTTGTGTTACAACTTCTAGACACAACTTTATGTTACGACTTTGTGTAACAACTTTGTGTTGCAAGTTTGTGTTACAAGTTTATGTTACGACTTTGTGTAACAACTTTGTGTAACAACTTTGTGTTACATCTTCTACATGAAGAGAGAGAATGTGTTACGACTTTGTGACACAACTTTGTGTTACAACTTTGTGATACGACTTTGTGTTACATGCAGAGAGGGAAGCTCTCCAACTTGTATAAATACCCCATAATGGAATGAAGCCCACACTCTTGGGGCATTGTGTTGAGTCTACATTGGTATTCCCAGCATTTGTCACAAGTGTCCATGCTTCCTTGCACTGCACGTCCAAAAGCATGTCCTAACCTTGCAACCCATCCTCCTCCTCCTCCTCCTCCTCCTCCTCCCTCCTCCTCCTCCTCCTCCTCCTCCTCCTCCCTCCTCCTCCTCCTTCTCTCCCCTCCCCCTCCTTCCTCCTCTCTCTCTTCCTTCACCCATGCTCTTACACCTTCTTCCTCTCCCACTCCTATGCTTTCCTAAACCCTTAAACTCCATGATCTACGAGGGAGACGAGTTATCCACCATGTACTCTATTCTGAACCCTGGACCCTCCTTCTAACCCTGGACTCCTTCAACCCCCTTCTAAACCCTGGAACTCTTCCTAACCCTGAACTCTTTCTAAACCCTGGATCCTCCTTCTGAACCCTTGAACTCTTTCTAAACCCTGGAACCTCCTTCTGAACCCTTAAACTCCTCCTGAACCCTACAACCCCCAATGAAGGCGAAAGCCTTCATTACCCCAACAACAATGGTTTATGTGCCTTTTACACATGCTTGCATTATGTTTATTCACCACACTTAAGCCTACGTCTCTCACCGGAACACGACTCGAGGTCCTAAGCTACACGTATACTACAACGACAAACCCAATATATCTGTAGGTGACAAAAAGCCTCGGAACCCTGCAACATAGAATACCCAACTCTTCCTATGAAAGCAGTAGGAAAGAGCCAACACGTGACGACATCTAGCCATGTTATGGCATGGAGGAGTTAAAGGGATTTCTTGAATTTCAGGGGGGGATTCGGGGTAGAGGATTGTCAGAGGCGGTGGTTGTAGTGGAGTTGTATGCAGATTTGGTGAGCGTTGGAGTTGGAGGCATTGGCCGGAGCGTAGCTGCATATAGTTTGGGCAAGAGTTGCAAAGGGTGTCTCTATCGCAAGTGCGAGTGTTGATGTACTTGTGTTTGGAGGGTTAGAGTGGCGTTAGTGTTGTGGGGACCATTATGTTAATAATGTGCCTAAGATTTTCTCATGTGTGTAGGGAAATGTGCTGGTATAGACGATTGTCAATCGGAGGTCACGGCGTGAAGATATGAGTAGATTAGTGCAAAATGAGGCCCACACAGGGGCACGAATGAGTGAGTGCTAGGGATGCCAAAATGGTGTGCAATGGGTTGTAAAAATGCCTCACAGAGTGGTGTTTCTGCGTGTGAAATTTTGGTTCAAACGAGGTCCATTGGGCATGATACGAAGTGTTGAAGTAGGGGTAAAATTGGCCTTTGGGGGGGGGGCTTGGTCTTAAGGTTGGTGTGAATAAACTTGAAGTCCAACTAAGGGGTTTGAACCAAGTTAATTCCACTTAGTCTAACTAGCCTATAACCATAACTGCCCAGTTATTATAAGTAGGTAGTTACTTTAACTAACCTAACTACTTTCATTAACTAGAGTTAGTCTACTAACTGAAGGTTAGTTAAGCTAACCTAGCTATTATAACTAACCTAGAGTTAACCTAACTAACCTTGGTAAAATCTAATCTAACCTAAGTTAAACTAACCTAGGTTTATACTAACCTAACTATAGTTAGTTAGATGGTTAGGTTAGGGGTTTTTTTATAATAACTTTATTTAAAAATTAAAAAATTAAAAAAAAAAAGGGGGGGGGCGCGTCACACGACGTCATCTGAGAGGGAAGGGGGGAGAGGGATCACTGAAGGCGGGGGTGGTTTTGGTAGGAGGGGTGGTGGAGTGGGTGAGGGAGACGTGGGTGAGGGAGGATGGGTGGAGGAGGCCGAGGGAGACGGTAGTGAGGGAGGCGTGGGTGAGGGAGGCTGGGTGGAGGTGGCTGCTAAGAGTGGGATTGAGATCGACGGGGAGGGGAGGTGGCCGCCTTCATGGCGGGCACCACTACTCGTTTGGGTGATTCTGCCTGGGGCAGACCACTGTTAGCTGCCGCCACTGGCATGCCACCATGTGGGTGGGCGCTGCAGATGCATGGGTGCTGCTCTTGCAAGGGCTTATAAGCCCTTGCTTAGTAGAAGGGCTTATTAGCCCTTTAGTTAGAAGTAGGGTAGGGTAGGGAGGAGAGTGACCTACGAGGGGGATAGAGAGAGAAAGGGGGAAAAGAGAGAGAGAGAGAGAGAGAGAGAGAGAGAGAAGAGAGAGAGGGGGGAGTAGAAGAGAGAGGGGGGTAGAGAGAGAGAAAGAGAGAGAAGGGGGGAAAGAGAGAGAGAGAGGGGGGGGAGTAGAAGAGAGAGGGGGTAGAGAGAGAGAGAAAGAGAGAGAAGGGGGAAAGAGAGAGAGAGAGAGAGGGGGGAAAAAGAGAGAGAGAGAGAAAGACACACAGAGAGAGAGAGATGGGGGTAGAGAGAGAGAGAGAAGGGGGGAAGAGAGAGAGAGAGAGAGAGAGAGAGAGAGAGAGAGGAGGGGGGAAAGGGGAGGGTGGAGAGCGGGGGTTGTGTGTGTTGAATGGAGGGGGGGAAAGGGGGGGGAAGGGTGGGCGTGGAGATGGGAGGGGGGGGGTTTGGAGGGTGGAGGGAGTGGTGGAGATGGTGTGAAGATAGTGGGAGAGAGGGAAGGAGTCTCACTTGCGGCTTTCTCACATGCACAATGGGGGAATACACACAAAGGTGGAGGCTGAAAACAGTTTTCCTCTTCTTAGTTGTGTAAGCCAAAAGAACTCTAGTACAAAGAAATAGAACAACCCTATATGTGGGTCTCAAACCAAACTCAACTAACTAAGGTGGCATACTAACAGAGCCACAAACTAAAGTAGATAAGGATAGCTGTCATCCAGCTATTATTCGTGGGCGGTGTACCAACCGCATCTCCAGCTAACAGGTCAGTGACATAAATGCACAACAGTCACCCTGGCATATCGCCAGTGGAGCTCGATATCTCAACACTCCCCCTCGAGCTCAATCCCAATTCCTGCACACCAAGCAGGTCTCTGAACTTGCGCAGCTTCTCTGCGCCCAATGCTTTCGTGAAGATGTCAGCTACCTGATCCTCTGTGCTGACATAAAATAGATCAATGAGACCTAGTAAAACCTTCTCCCGCACATAGTGATAATGCACCTCAATGTGCTTTGTTCTGGCATGAAAGACTGGGTTCTTTGCCAAATGTATACTACTCATGTTGTCACAATAAATGACAACTGGCCCATCTGTAGACTGATGCATATCATAGAGTAGCTTATGCAACCAAGCTACCTCACATGCAGCCATTGCTGCACCCCTGTACTCAGCCTCTATGCTCGACAAGGCAACTGTAGGCTGTTTCTTGCTGCTCCAAGTGACTGCAGCACTCCCAAAAGAGAACACATATCCACTGGTAGATCGTCTATCAGAAATGCTACCAGCCCAATCAGCATCAGTGTATCCATGCAACTGTATCTGAACCCCAGCCTCATAAAATAGTCCATACTGCAATGTGGACTTCACATACCTGAGTATGCGTCTAGCCGCATCCAAATGCGGTTTCCTTGGAGCCTGCATAAACTGACTTACCAACCCAACAGCATAGCTCAAATCTGGCCTGGTAATAGTCATGTAAATCAAACTTCCTACTATGCGTCTGTACATAGTAGGGTCTTCCAGAAGCTCACCTGCATCTGTGCTCAGCTTCACATTCTTCTCCAAAGGAACTGAAATAGGCGTACAGCCTGTCATCCCATATTTGGACAGCATGTCCAATCCATACTGCCTCTGCAAGAGCTGTATCCCACTTGGTGATCTAATCACCTCAATGCCCAAGAAATAACGCAGCTCTCCCAAATCCTTCATCTCAAACTTCTGCCTCAATAGCATTTTCACATGAAGGATATCTTCATCACTATCACCTGTGATGATCAAATCATCAACATAAATGACCAGCAGCATAATCCCTTTCTCTATTTTTCTCACATAGAGTGAGAAATCTGCCTTGGAAATCTGAAAGCCAATAGTGACAAGATACTATCCTATCTTGTCAGACCATGCTCTAGGTGCTTGCTTCAAGCCATACAAGGCTTTCTTCAACCTGCAAACAAACTCAGGATGAGTAGCATGAACATAACCTGCTGGCTGCTCCATAAAGACCTCTTCTTGCAAATCACCATGCAAGAAGGCATTCTTTACATCCATCTGATGTAAAGACCATCCCTTTGATGCAGCCATAGCAATGGCTGCTCTTACGGTTGCCATCCTTGCAACCGGGCTGAAAGTTTCTTCATAATCAATGCCATATGTCTGTGCATACCCCTTGACAACTAATCTTGCCTTGTATCTATTCAAAGAACCATCTGCATTGTGCTTGATCTTATAAACCCACTTACAGCCAATTGCATTCTTGCCTTTAGGCAAAGGCACCAATTCCCATGTAGCATTAGCATCCAAGGCATCCATTTCTTCATCCATGGCTTTCTCCCATTTTTCATTTCCCATGGCTTGCTCAAAAGAAGTGGGTTCTGGTTCCTGTATCACTTTGACCATATAGGCATAGTGAATGGCTGTAAATCCATTATATTTCAGCCTATCCACAGGATACCTAACCCTGGTAGACCTGCGCAAAATAGGCTCACTTCCAGGTGCTCTCAAAACATCCCTGGTCTTCCTTACTCCAGGTGTAACAACAGAAGTAATACCCAACTCATCATCAATGCTCTGTTTTGAGCCACTGGATTCACCATCCACATAAGAGTGACCTGCATTCACATCAAACATGGGCTGATCTACCTTCTCTTTTCCTTTTCGTACCACTATCTGCATTGCTTTGAGGGGATTCTCCTGATCTCAATCTGCCTGTCCATGGCAAAGTATGTGAACCACTGGTAGAGGACACTCCAGGTCCACTCATATTTTGTGATTGCTGCTGTGCATTCTGTGCAGCATTACCATTTTGTGCATCTACATCAATCATTACATTTACTGGTTTATACCAGCTGCTCATCTCATCAAAAACAACATCTCTGCTCACTGTGAACTTACGTGTAGAAGGGTTATAGCATCTATACCCTTTCTGCTGCAGAGAATAACCAATAAAGATGCACTTCTCAGCTTTTGGATCCAACTTGGACCTCAACTCATCTGGCACATGGACATAAGCAATGCAACCAAAAATCTTCAAATGAGAAATATCTGGTTTCCTACCAGTATACATCTCCTCTGGCGTCATGCCATGTATTGCTGCAGTGGGAGTCCTGTTCATTATATAGACTGCTGTAGCAACTGCTTCAGCCCAATAATAATCTGGTAGATCTTTTTCATTTAGCATAGCCCGAGACACCTCTCCAATATGCCTGTTTTTTCTTTCTGCAATTCCATTTTGCTGTGGGGTATGACTGCATGAATATTGCTGCTTTATACCATGCTCCTACAAGAACCTTGCAAACTCATTTGAGAGGTACTCTCCCCCTCCATTTGACCTTAGGCATTTTATTTGCAGGCCTATTTCTTTTTCAACCATAGCTTTGAAAGCTTTGAAGTGCCCAAACACTTCACTTTTCTTTTTCATAAAATACACCCACAGTTTTCTGCTGAAGTCATCAATAAATGTGACAAAATAGTGACAGCCTCCAATAGATGCAGCTTTTGTAGTCCACACATCAGAGTGGATTAATTCCAATGGCTTTTTACTCTCTTGAACATGCCTAGGAAAAGGTTTCCTTGCCTGTTTCCCAAATTGATAGGCTTCACAAATCTTGTGCATTTCTGCAACCTTGAATTTTGGCAATCCTGCAACAATATTTTGGGCTTGCATTGATTTAAGTCGCTGTATATTAACATGACCAATGCGTTTGTGCCAGATATCAATATCTGCAACTACACCGGTCCCATGTGCAAACATTGCTGCACTCAATTCAGGCATGTCTGCATCCAATGTAAACATCCTGCCCTTCTTCTTTCGTTTTGCTATCAAGCGACCATTATTTTTCATATCCTCAACAAAGCATCCATGAGAATTAAATCTGACCTGCAAGCCCTGCTCAACCATCTGACCAACAGAAACCAGGTTCTTGGTGATGTTCGGGACATGAAATACATCAGACAAGTATTTTTTTTTCCCATCCTGCATAGACAAAGGAATTTTGCCAATCTGCACAATAGGATGTGTAGTATCATCACCAGTCTCCACAAATCCTGGTTTTTCCATTTTTCTTGCATCCTGCATCCATTCAGCATGACCTGTCATGTGGTTTGACGCACCCGAGTCAACATACCACACATCATTGCTTTCTTCTGCACTTATTACAGAATTTGTCATATGCTGCACCATAAACAAATGCTCATTTTTGTCATCACCCTGTCTACTAGAGGATGCATAATTGCCTTGCTGCAATTTTCCATTCATAATGTCATTCTGCTTTTTATAGCAGTCCTTAGCCATATGACCCATTTTGCCACAATAGTAGCATTCAATATTGCTGTTTGCATTTTGGCCTCTCTGCCATCCACCACGGCCTCTTTGGCACCCCTGCCTCTAGAGTTCCCATCTCCTCCTGCATAGGACTGGTTTTCTTGCATTTGCTGCATATTCTGATTTCTACCACGGCCTGCAGATTGGCCTCCTCTACCTCTGCCTCTACCTCTGCCAGCATTTGAGTAGAAGACAGTTTCTTTTGAAGTTCCTGCTGAAGAAGATGCACCCCCATTTCTCTGCTCTTCAGAAATTAGAAGAGCAATCAACTCCTCAAAATCAGGAAAGTTTTCACGGACGGCAATGGATGTCCGGAACTATGCATAATCCTTTCCTAGACCATTCAAGGTCACAGAAACCAAATCGTCATCATCCACTGGCGACCCAATGGAAGCAAGTGCATCTGCAATTTTCTTCACTTTCATGTGGTAGTCATTTATGCTCAAATTTTCTCTCTGCACATTGTGCAACTCCTGTTTGAGTTGCATTTTCCTGGCTTGCGTATTTGTGCTATACATTTTTGCCAAAGTATCCCATGCCTCCTTTGGCGTATTTGCATCCTGAATATGCACAATCATGGAGTCCGAAATACTAATAGACAACCAGTACATAACTTTCCTGGCTCTCTCATGCCATCCTTTGAATGCCTGCATTTCCTGTTGACTGGGAACATTAGGAAGAACAGGTTCTTCTTCATTTCTTGTAATGAATTCCCAATAGCCTTTTCCCATCAAGAAATTCGTCATTCTAAACTTCCATGCGTGGAAGTTGTTCTTGTCAAGCTTTTTAGTGACAATCTGTGAAAGAGAATCAGATGCCATTACAGAACACTGCAAAATATTCTGTCACTGCAAAAAACACAGCTTTTGCCTCACACGGGCAGATCTGCAAAACCGACGAGAGTGGTATTTCACCACACAGTCACTTCCTAGTGATGATTTTGCATCAACAGGCAATAGGCATGAATCTGCAACTCCCAATATCTCTGCACACAGGCATACGATGCAATTTCTGCGGCACCTTTCCACCGACTAGCCGCGCAGTGGTCGCACAACAAAAAATAGGGCCTTTTTTTGAGTGCCTGCGAAGAACTTCCGCCTTCAAAACGGGCCCCGAAACGGCCTCAAATCAGAAAAATAAAGTCACTAAGGGCTTCGCCCCCTCCCGCAGCATATACTGCACTCTCGCCACACCGCGAAGGGCGTCTCAATCTGAAACAGTGCACTCCTGCACTTCTGGCTGTGCTACCTGCAGAGATTTGCTCCCAAACTCGAAATAGGAAAGCAACACTAGTCCTCTTACCAGGACACCATGAACTTGGCTTGCTTTCTTGAGCTCCTTACCACGAACAAGGCTCTGATACCATGTGAAGATAGTGGGAGAGAGGGAAGGAGTCTCACTTGCGGCTTTCTCACATGCACAATGGGGGAATACACACAAAGGTGGAGGCTGAAAACAGTTTTCCTCTTCTTAGTTGTGTAAGCCAAAAGAACTCTAGTACAAAGAAATAGAAGAACCCTATATGTGGGTCTCAAACCAAACTCAACTAACTAAGGTGGCGTACTAACTGAGCCACAAACTAGAGTAGATAAGGATAGCTGTCATCCAGCTATTATTCGTGGGCGGTGTACCAACCGCATCTCCAGCTAACAGGTCGGTGACATAAATGCACAATAGTCACCCTGGCATATCGCGAGTGGAGCTCGATATCTCAACAGATGGGGGGGAGGGAAGGGCGGTGGTGAGGGGGGGAGGTGGAGATGGAAGGGGGGGGGAGGGGGTGGTGGTGGAGGGGGAGATGGAGGAGGGCGGCAGGGGGGGATGGAGGGGGGTGGAGGGTGGAGGGGGAGATGGTGGAGATGGAGGGGGGGGGGGAGGGGAGGGAAATGGAGGGGATGGTGATGGAGGGGGAGGGGGAAAAAGAAAAAAAGAAAAAAACTTGACTGACAGGAAACTTTGACGAAAATCCAAAGGGAGGAAGAGATGGTCACCTAAATGCTCTCTAAGTCTTTCTTGATGTAAGGGTATTGTTGAGGATGAATGGATGGTGGGTGGATGGCTAGGTTATCACTGCAAGATGGGCTCGAAGTAACTTACCATGTGAGGATGGGAGTAGGGTGGTGGTCGCTGTTGAGGACGAATGGACGGTGGGTGGATGGTTAGGTTATTGTTGCAAGATGGGCTCAAAGTAACTCACCCTGTGAGGATGGGAGTAGGGTGGTGGTCGATGGAGTGGGAGGAGTGTCTTGCGTAGGGCTCGGAATGGGGAAGAGGATGGAGGCAAGATGTGAAAGATGAAGGATGAGAGAAATGGGTGCACTTTTATAGGGAAGGAGGGGGAGCTATGGATTTAGTCAAACACATGTGCACCTTTGAATTTGACCACGTTTGAGTAGTCAAATACATGTACAGCTTTGAGTTGATCCACGTTTGACTAGGGAGATTGGTTTCAATTTTTCTTTTGTGTTATGGCATTTAGAACCTTTAATCATTAATTGCCCATAACTTTTGGTGGTTGTGTCAGAATGTGTTTCTGTAAAAAGGAGAAATGTTTAGAATTTTTGGCTCTACACTTTGATGACCATCACATGGTCTGATTTATTCCCTAAGGTGCTGTTTTTCCATAAAACATGCATTTTCCTAAACTGGTAATGAAGAGTTTCAGCTAGGAATTATTATTATTATATATTTTTTTTAACTTTTGAAAAAATTTTGCCTCTCCTAGCTCTTAAGTGATATGTTTGTGAAAGTTCAAAGTAGTTTGTTTTTTACACATACCTGCAAATGTTTACTTGTTACTTGAGATGCTAGTCTCCCCAATAGCGGCACCAAATATTGGCTCTTTCCCATGGTTTCCGTAGGAAGAGTAGGGTTTTCTCACTATGTAGGGTCTTGATGCATTTTGTCACCTGCAGATATATCAGGGTTGTTGTTTGTAGTATACGTGTAGCTTAGGACCTCGAGTCATATTCTAGTGAGAGATGTAGGCTTAAGTGTGGTAAGCAAACATAGTGCATGCATGTGTGAAAGGAACGTGTATCATCATGGTTGAGGTAATGAAGGCTTTCGCCTTCATTGGGGGTTGAAGGGTTTAGGAGGAGTTTAAGGGTTAGAGGGAGGTTCAGGGTTTAGAAGGAGGTTCCAAGGTTTAGAAAGAGGTTCTAGAGTTTAGAAGAGGTTCAAGGGTTAGAAGAAGATTCAAAGGTTTAGAGAGAGATTGTTGGCTCTATCCTACCGCTTTCGTAGGAAGAGCTGGGTATTCTATGTTGCAAGGTTCCGAGGCTTTTTGTCACCTACAGATATATTGGGATTGTCGTTGTAGTATATATGTAGCTTAGGACCTCGAGTCGTGTTCCGGTGAGAGACGTAGGCTTAAGTGTGGTGAGTAAACATAATGCAAGCATGTGTAAAAGGTACGTAAACCATTGTTGTTGGGGTAATGAAGGCTTCCGCCTTCATTGGGGGTTGTAGGGTTTAGGAGGAGTGTAAGGGTTCAGAAGGAGGTTCCAGGGTTTAGAAAGAGTTCAGGGTTAGAAAGAGTTGTTGTTGGGGTAATGAAGGCTTCCGCCTTCATTGGGGGTTGTAGGGTTTAGGAGGAGTGTAAGGGTTCAGAAGGAGGTTCCAGGGTTTAGAAAGAGTTCAGGGTTAGAAAGAGTTCCAGGGTTCAGAAGGAGGTTTCAAGGTTTAGAAGGAGTTCAGGGTTAGGAGGAGGATCCAAGGTTCAGAGTAAAGTACATGGTGGAGAACTCGTCTCCCTCGTAGATCATTGAGTTTAAGGGTTTAGGAAAGCATAGGAGTGGGAGAGGAAGAAGGTGTAAGAGCATGGGTGAAGTAAGAGAGAGAGGAGGAAGGAGGAGGAGGGAAGAGGAGGAGGGAGAGGGAGGAGAGAGGAGGAGGAGGAGGAGGGAGGAGGAGGAGGAGGAGGAGGAGGGAGGAGGAGGGAGGAGGAGGAGGGAGGAGGGAGGAGGAGAGGGAGAGGATGGGTTGCAGGGTTGGAGGAGAGGGGAGAAGGGTTGCAAGGTTAGGACATGCTTTTGGACGTGCAGTGCAAGGAAGCATGGACACTTGAGACAAATGCTTGGAATACCAATGTAGACTCAACACAATGCCCCAAGAGTGTGGGGTTCATTCCATTATGGGGTATTTATACAAGTTGGAGAGCTTCTCTCTCTGCATGTAACACAAAGTCGTATCACAAAGTTGTAACACAAAGTTGTATCACAAAGTTGTAACACCTTCTCTCTCTACATGTAGAAGTTGTAACACAAAGTTGTAACACAAAGTTGTTACACAAAGTCGTAACACAAAGTTGTGTCACAAAGTTGTAACACAAAGTTGTATCACAAAGTCGTAACACAAAGTTGTAACACAAAGTTGTGTCACAAAGTTGTAACATAAAGTTGTGTCTAGAAGTTGTAACACAAAGTTGTAACACAAAGTTGTATCACAAAGTTGTATCACCTTCTCTTTCTTCATAAGTTCATGTTGGCACAGAGTCAACATACTCCCGGATCCATTTTATTACCCGTCCTCGGGTTATGGCTTATTTTGATTTCAGAGTTGGGATGCCATGTGCGTAATTCAGTGGCTATTGAGCTTGTGGTATGCGAGTCGTTCCTGCTGTAATTCTTTTGCACCACACAATTTGTAGTCAATAGTCAAGAAACTGATCTCCTCTTAAGGAGGGGTAGATGACTATGATTGCCAGAGGGGATCTCGTTGCTGAGGTTGCGGACGCTGCCATCGAATCTTCTTGGGAAGAGGTTTAGCGGGGGTCTCGTTGTGGAGGATTGGTATAAAAGGATGTTGGTCAAGAAGCTTATCTCCACATGAATGTCAGAGGGGATCTCGTTGCTGAGGTTGCGGAGCTGCCATCGAATCTTCTTGGAAAGAGGTTTGGCGGGGGTCTCGTTGTTGAGGCTGTCATTTCTTGTTATCTTGCATACATGTTGGATGCGATTGCACCCGTAGCATTGAGCTTGTAGATAATTAGTATGCAAGTTTGATATTTTTGCATATAGGAGACGGCTGTGATGTTTGGCGGGGGTCTCGTTGCGGAGGCTGCAGACTCTGTTGCCAATTCATCTTGAGTTTTGGCATAGCTTCGTGTACTGCGTGTGAATTCATTGCATGCTTTGAGAGTATGGAATGAAAGTGTGTGATACTATTTTTTATGCAATCTATTATGTGCCTATGCAAAATCATGTGAGTGCATGTGATGTGTCTAACTATATGCTTAGTTGTGGGATTTGATAGGGAAACTAAGACTCAAACCTCCCTAATGTGCAAAAAACGTGCGTATGCAGTGAGTGTGCGTGTAACAATCTAGTGCAAACTAAATGTGCAAAAACGTGCATATGCGAGTGAGTGCTTGTGATACAATCTAATCCTAACTAAGGAAGACTTGGTTTCCCAAATCTTCGTTTTTGTCGGGGATGGCTCGCGTGTTGATGTAGTAGCGCTTCAGTCGGCTCCCGTTTATTGTTGTGTTGAATTGGACTCCATCTAGTGTCTCAAGTAGCACAGCTCCGATGGGATTCATCTTTCGTACTCGGTAGGGTCCTTGACCTAGATACTTCAGTTTTCCCTTGTGTACCTTGGCATTATATAACAGGACTAAGTCGCCTTCCTTGATGTCTTTAGCTTTCAAATTCCTGTCAAACCATGCCTTTCTTCGACGTTTTTCTGTTGTCATGGCATGATAAGCGACTAGTCTTGTCTCTGTATGCTTTTCCAACTGACAGAGCCTTTCTTTCAAGGACTCATGATCACCCATGCGTTCCTGTATTGCGATGCGCAGACTTGGTATTACAAATTCGAGTGGAACCACGGCTTCAAGGCCGTATACCAATTGAAAAGGTGTGTTCCCTGTACTGACCTTGAATGTGGTTCTGTATGCCCATAAGGCTGCATTCAGTTTCTCTGCCCAATCAGAACGCTGTGGTTCTACTACCTTGGTAAGGATATTGCATATGATTTTATTTGTGGATTCTGCTAGTCCATTCCCTTGGGGGTAGTAGGGTGTGCTTTTTCTATGAATGACCATGAAGCCAGACAAGAGTTCTTGGATTACCTCATTGACAAAATGTGTGCCTCTATCCGACACAATTTCAAGGGGGCATCCGAATCGGGTGATCACATGTTCGTACAAGAATCTTGCTGTGCTTTTGGCATCTGCCTTTCTGACTGCTTTAGCTTCAGCCCATTTTGTAAAGTAATCAGTGGCCACAATGATGTAGCGTGCCTGTGTTCCTTTTGCTGCTGGATGTATGGGACCCACATAATCAATCCCCCATTTTTCAAATGGCTGTTGTGCAACAATTGTTGTTAGGGGATTGAAGTCTTTGTGTTGTGGTTTAATAGTTCGTTGGCATACATCACAGCCTTTTACATATTCATAGGCATCTGCCCACAGTGTTGGCCACCAGTAGCCTGCGAGGAGAACTTTTCTTGCTGTGGCTTCCCCTTGGAAGTGTCCTCCTGCAATGCCTTCATGAACTTCACTCAGGATTGGCAGGATCTCATGAGGCATTACACATCTTCTTAATATCTGGTCCTTGCCCATCTTGTATAGTTGTCCTGCAATGAGTTGATATGGTGCAGCCTTGAGAATCAATTTTCTGGCATCTACTGCTTTCATGTCAGGGGGTGGTCTTCCTGCCATCAAGTACCCAATGATATCTCCACACCATTCTGGAACAGCATCTATTTGAAATAGTGTGGCATCTGGTAAGTCATCTTCTACTCCAGTGGCTTCTTCTCCTGTCTTTACTCGAGACATGTGATCGGCAATGTAGTGTTGGGCACCTTTGCGGACCACAATTTTGAAGTTGAATTCTTGTAGCAAGAGGAGCCATCTGGTTATTCTTCCTGTGGTACACGGACGGTTCACAAGATAAAGCAATGCTTGATGGTCGGTGTAGAAGACAAAATCATTTGCAAGGAGATAGTGCCGAAATTTCTTTACACTGTACACCATTGCTAGGGCTTCTCTTTCTGTGGTTGTATAGTTGATCTCTGCATCATTGAGTTGTCGACTGGCGAAGTAGACTGGGTAGTCTTTCTTATGTTCACCAGGTTGACAAAGCACACTCCCAATTGCATACTTGGATCCATCAGTATGAACATGAAAATCAATATCCCAATTGGGAGATAGAAGGATGGGTGCTGTGATTAGGCGCCACTTTAAAAGCTCAAAGGCTTGGTCGCACTCTTCGGTCCATAAGAACTCCACTAATAATTTGTAAAGTGGTCGAGCTATCATGGCATACCGCAATATAAATCTTCTATAATAGCCGGCATGTCCCATAAAGACCTGTACACCTTTGGAATTTGTAGGAGGAGGCAATTCCATGATGATTTTGATTTTGTCCATGTCAGTTGCAATCCCATGTTGAGAGACGATGTGTCCCAAAACAACTCCGTGGGTGACCATGAACTGGCATTTTGTTGGATTTAGGGAGATGCCATACTCCCTGCATTTGATTAGTACTTCTTCCAGACATTTGAAGTGGTCCTGTTTGGTTGAATGGATGCACAAATCATCCAAGAACACCTGTAAAAACTTATTCAAGAATGACTTGAAAGCTGTGAACATGACTCGCTGGAATGTGGCCGGGGCATTACAAAGGCCGAATGGCATGACTCTATATGCAAAAATACCCCACTCTGTAGCAAATGCTGTTTTTGATTGGTCTTGAGGAGCAATTTGTACTTGGTTATAGCCACTGAAGCCATCCAAGAAGCTATAAATTTCGGATCCTGCCACCTTTTCCAACACTGTTTCTGTTAAGGGTAGGGGGTAGTGATCCCTAATTGTGGCGGCATTCACATTTTTCAAGTTTACGCATATTCTGAGCTTCTTGTTGCGTTTAGGCACAATGACAATGGGTGAAACCCAATCAGTGTGCTCTATCTCGTAGATGAATCCGGCATCTAGGAGTTTTTCCAGCTCATCATAAACCATGGTGCCATATTTAGGATTTGTGCGATAAGGTCCACATACCTTAGGGCGAGCACCTTCCCTTATAGGGATCGTGTGAACTGCCACTTCTGGTGAAATTCCTTTCATCTCTTTGTATGACCATGCTAGGCAGTCACGGTATTCCATTAGGAGGTCTTTGAGTTTGATTTCATCTTCTTGACGGAGCTGTTTCCCAATGAAAACCAACTTTGCTTCCTCCCCTTCCAGGGCGAGGTTTATTGTGCGTGTTTTTGCCGGTCCCTCATAGATTGGAGTTTCTCCAATGCTATCGGTTTCTTGAACTTCAGATTCTCTGATTGGTCTTGGCATTGCTATTGGTGCATTACCACTTGTATAATTCTTAAAGTATTCCGGCACTTCTCGAAGATCGGCCTCTGATGGGGTTGAACTAGCCTGAGATGTGTCATGAGTACTGGGTGGCATAGTTGCATTTAGTAATTTGTTAGGCTCTTCTTTCCTTTCTTTTTCTGAAGTCTCTTGATCGAACTTCATCCGCACATGTGGCTTATATTTCCGAAACTTCTTACGTTGGGAACTGTGGGGTAACTTTTCCACTGGTAAGGTGTTTCCAAGTAAGGGTTCATGTGCTGCACATACTCCTTCCAGTCCTTCAGGGGACCATTCAAGAGGTGGTGGTTTTGACTTTGAGGGGACTGCCTTTGCAAGATACAATTCCACAATCCGTGTTTGGACTCGTTCGAATTCATTGAAGTGCTCGGCCTTGGCTTTTCTGCGATTTCCTCCTGCAGCTTTCTTGCGGGATCTTCTGCTGTTATGCAACTGTGGAGGTTCAACTTTTGGGAGCTCAACTGCCATTAGGGCATGGAGAATGGCTAGGTCATTATCAAAGATTTGATCTTCAATTTCAGCATTCGCAGCCTCTGTTTCAAGGTCCCAAGGAAAATCTGAATCATCATTGGTATGGGTACCTTCTTCAGGTTCATTATCCCATTCGAGGTCAGCCATAAAGAATGGCATCTCTAGATCGATTGGTTCTTCATGTGTCGGTGGAGGATCGACCTGTAGTGCGTTAACATCTATCTGTGAGAAGATGGGGTCTAATGAATGGCAGTTGTCGATGGTTGCCAATGTTTGTATCCAGTTATTGACATTGCTTTGTGAGTCACCTGCTATGGCATGCTGTCGCAAGGGAGCTGATTTGCTCGAGAGTGTCGTGGAAGATGTGTCATCCAATGCTCTAGGAACAATTGGTTTAATAGCTCCTGTCTCCACATTCACCCTGACTGCAGTGTCTCGATTCTGGATTGTCAATCTATTAGTTCCCCAGTCATGGAGGACGGATGCTTCCCGTAACCAAGGACGTCCCAGTAAGATTTGATAGGACTTTTTGGGGAGATCCAGGATTGTGAATTGAAGGGAAAAGCGGACTCCTGCGATCTTTGTGGACACGCCATTCACTACTCCCAAGGGTTTAGCCCGTGAATCATCGGCAAGGCGTATGTTGAAATTAGCCTTTTGCATTGGTGGGAGACCCCATTCTTCGTAGAGCTCCTTTGATAGGACATTGACACCTGCTCCACCATCCACTATGGCTTGGACTTCATTATATGCTTTGTGGATCAAAGGCACAGTGATGTTGCGTATGTCATCTCTCTCACCCATCCGCACAGGGATATCTTCAATGTCGTTCATAGGTGGAGGGGGATTTGCGAGTTCAATCCATCCTTTGAAACTCTCCCAGAGATTGGGACAATTTCGTAAGAGGATTCCGATGGGAATGGACACAGGGCAACTCAGGATGCTAGAGAGTGCAGCTCCTTCAAGTTGACGGGGTGGTACATTCTGTTGTGGAGTCTGTTGTTGGAACAAAGGCTCGAGTACAGTATCAATACTTTGTTGGGCCAAGTCATGGAGTGGGTCTTGAGCTTGTTTCTGAGCCTCAAATTGAGCTTGTTCATTTTGGACCCATTGCTGAAGTGCCTGAAAACGAGCCTTTTCCACCTCTGCATTCGGGAATGGAGCTTCTTTTATTCGAGGCTCGGGAGTTGATGTGGATGAACTCGGCTGCTCATTGCTTGGCGGAGGTGGAGGCGCTTGTGCTTTCTTTCTCAGAAGTCGCTTCGGTTGGATTGGAATGATAGGGTCCTTCGTGGCCTCTTTCTGTTGGCGTGTAATTACATTGATAGGTTGTGACCTTAGACTTGCCGGACCCAGACTTTGATGGTCCACCCCAATGATGCCGATGGGGACGTCAGGCTTAACCTCTGTTTGTTCTGGGACCTTATTTTTCATGGGACAATCCATACAGGCATGTCCTATGCCACAATCTCTGCAAAGTGGTTGGAAAGTAGCTGGGCTACCGCGATGAGGGCACTCTGCGATTCTATGATTTTCTCCACAACCATAACACTTGATTGGTGCGCGAAATGTGTTGGGTCGCACTTGATTTGCATAGACTGGGATTAGACCCTCTGCACCTTCTACATAGTACACTGGGTACTCTGCTTCATACTCAAATAGCGAGTCTACTTCCTCGGCTTGTAATTGATGTATGGGAACTGCCTGAGGAGCTGGATTTGGTGCTCTTGGATACGGTCGTGGATTTGGATTCCTGAGTAGTTGTGGGACTTGTGTCCGAACGGGAACAGGATTTAGCCTCGGAGCTGGGGGCGCTTGTGCAAGTGCCGGTTGCCTGTATACTGGCATGGGTGCCGCTTGGTATTGTGGTGGTCGAGGCGGATTGTTGCGCATGTTGAAGATGCAACTGGTCTCATCATGGCCGCCGACGACACAGATATGGCACCACAACCGTGGCGGTGGATTTGCTTGTGCATTGATTCTTGCTCTTAGGACTGGGCATTCATTTGCTGTATGATTTGCCAAGCAGTGTGGGCACCAGACATTTTCTCGCCGTGGGTATGTTTGAGTTGGCGGCTGAGACAAGTGAAGTTTTTGATCCATGGCCTGCATCATATCTTCTTTCAGCTTCAAGGTCATGGCCTCGAGGCGATCTTCATTGGATGTTTCGGCAATGTCCTTTGATTTACCTTTTTTCGAGCGCTTATCTCGTGTATTGGACCTGGCATCATCACTGCTAGTGTCTGAATCTGTCATGCCATCTTCGATGTCAATGGCTGCCGCATGAGCAGCACTGAATGTTTCATAGCTACTTATCTTTTTCATCTCCTTGCGAATTTTCTTTCTGAGGCCTGCTATGAACCATGCCGTGAGGTGCTTTGCATCTGGGCGTGGGTCACATTTGGCGATCAATCTCTTCATCTTTCCCAGGTATGTGCGTACATCTTCCCTCCGGCCTTGTTCGATCTTGCTGAGTTGGAGAGCGGGGTCATCTTGTAGCCTCTCCGTTTGAAAGCGACGTTTGAACTCGGTTTGAAGTAGGTCCCATGTAGCACGTTCTTCCACAAGAAGGTCGAGGTACCATTCTGACGCCTCATCAGTTAAGGCCATTGGAAACCAAGCCACCTTAGTTTCATGGGATTGATCACCACCTGCGCGACATGCGGCATCAAAATGTTGGAGGAAGCGAGCAGGGTCGCCCCTACCATTATATTTGGGAAGTTCCAATTTTCCCAAGGGGCGTCGGCCGTGATTGTTGTGATTTCGTCGATTGAAGAAGTTGTCAGCCTCGGCATCGAGCTCGATGTCCCCATCATGCTCAGGACGGCGTCCAGCCATGTTGGGGCGTGGAGGAGTTAAAGGAAGTTGTTGAACCTCAGGGGGGGATTCGGGGTAGAGGATTGGCGGGGGCGGTTGTTGCAGTGGAGTAAGTTGCGGATTGGGCGAGCGTTGGAGTCGAAGTCGTTGGCCGGAACGTAACTGCATGCAGATGGTGCGTGATTTGCCGAGGGTATCGCTACCCCAAGTGTGGGTGTGGAGGTAGTGCTGTTAGGAGAGTTAGAGTGGTGTTAGTTTGTGTAGGGACCGTCGTGTTAATAATGTGCCTAGGATTGTCCTACGTGTGTAGGGAAATGTGCCGGTGCAGACGGATCGTTAATCGGAGGTCGCGGCGTGAAAATACGAGTGAATTAATGCCAAATGAGGCCCATACGGGGGCGCGAACGAACGTGTGCTAGGGATGCCGAAATGGTGTGCAATGGGCTGGAAAAATACCCCGTAACGTGGTGTTTCCGTGTGTGAAATCTGGGTTCAAACGGGGTTCAATTTGGGTCCCAAACGGATGAGTTTCGAGGGGTTAAAGGAGGGGTAAATTTGGCGTTTGGGGGGTCTTAATGGTGGTGTGAATGGACTTTAAGTCCAACCGAGGGGTTGAAACCAAGTGACTCTAGTTAGAGTAACTAACCTAGATCCTCCCAGTTACTGTAACTGGGAGATTAAACTAACTGCAGTTAGATACTAACCAAAGAGTTAGTCTAACCTAACCGAGGGCGAACTAAACTAACCTAACCGCAGTTCCGACTAACCAAACCTACGTAATTAATCTAACTGAGGTTAACTATCGAACCTAGGGTTAACTAACTGTAGTTAGTACTAACCTAACTGTAGTTAGATACTAACTGTAGTTAGTACTAACCTAACTGTGGTTAAACTAACCCTAGAGTTAATGTTAGGTTAGGGTTAGTTTGGTTAGGTTTAGTTAATTTTTTTTTTTTTTTTTGTGTGTGGGGGGGGGGGGGGGGCTGCCCGACGGCGGCGCCCGCAGAGGGGGGGGGGGGGGGGTTTTGACGCGGCGGGGGGAACGGGGGAGGGCGAGGGGGGTGCGAGGGGGGTTGCGAAGGGGAGGGCGAGGGGGGCGAGGGGGGGCGAGGGGGGTGCAAGGGGGGCGGGGGAGGGCAGGGGGGGCGGCGCTGCGGCGGGCGGGGGCGCGCGGGTAGGGTAGGGGGGCGGGGATCGGAGGCTGCGCCGCCGCGGGGCGGCGCGGGGCGGGGGCGCGGGTGGCGGCGCTGTGCGCCGCCGGGTTGCGGGCGGGTGAGGGGGCGCGGGGCGGCGGCGCTGCGTGCGCCGCCGCGGGGGAGGGGCGGGGAGCGGGGGGTGAGAGGTGAGGGGGGGGGGGGGGGGGCGGCGCTGCGTGCGCCGCCGGGGGGTGGGGGTTCGCAGGGGGGTGGACAGAGGAGAGAGGGGGATGGGGGTAGGGGATAAGAGAGAGAGAGGAGAGAGGGTGTGAGAGAGGGGTAAGGGGGAACGAGAGGAAGAGGGGGAACGAGAGGAAGAGGGGGGTGAGGGGGATGGGGGAACGAGAGGAGGAGGGGGGTGAGGGGGGTGGGGGAATGAGAGGAAGAGGGGGGTGAGGGGGATGGGGGAACGAGAGAGGGAGGGGGGTTGAGGGGGATGGGGGGACGAGGGGGGTAAGGGGGAGAGAGAGAGGCGGAGAGGGGGAGGGGGAAGATGAAGGGGGAGGGGGAGAGGGGAGGTGGTGGAGGAGAGGGGAGGTGGTGGGGGAGAGGGGGAGGTGGTGGAGAGGGGGAGGTGGTGGTGGGGGAGAGGGGGAGGGGGAGATGGTGGGGGAGATGGTGGGGGAGATGGTGGGGGAGAGGGGGAGGCGGAGAGGGGGAGGTGGTGGTGGGGGAGAGGGGGAGGCGGAGAGGGGGAGGGGGAAGATGAAGGGGGAGGGGGAGAGGAGAGGGGGAGGGGGAGATGGTGGGGGAGATGGTGGGGGAGAGGGGGAGGCGGAGAGGGGGAGGTGGTGGTGGGGGAGAGGGGGAGGCGGAGAGGGGGAGGGGGAAGATGAAGGGGGAGGGGGAGAGGGGAGGTGGAGGGGGAAGATGAAGGGGGAGGGGGAGAGGGGAGGTGGTGGAGAGGGGGAGGTGGTGGTGGGGGAGAGGGGAGGTGGTAGTGGAGGGGGAGTGGGAGAGGGGGAGGGGGGAGGTGGTGGGGGAGAGGGGGAGGGGGAGATGGTGGGGGAGATGGTGGGGGAGAGGGGGAGGCGGAGAGGGGGAGGGGGAAGATGAAGGGGGAGGGGGAGAGGGGAGGTGGAGGGGGAAAATGAAGGGGGAGGGGGAGAGGGGAGGTGGTGGAGAGGGGGAGGTGGTGGTGGGGGAAAGGGGAGGTGGTAGTGGAGGGGGAGTGGGAGAGGGGGAGGGGGGAGGTGGTGGGGGAGAGGGGGAAGATGAAGGGGGAGGGGGAGAGGGGAGGTGGTGGAGAGGGGGAGGTGGTGGTGGGGGAAAGGGGTGGGGTAAAAGAGCAACAACAAAAAAAACTGAAAGACGGAAATTGAAAAGCAAGGCGAAGTGGTTACCTGACGCTGTCCAAGTCTTTCTCGATGGAACGGGATTGTCGCGGAACAATGGACGGTGGGTGGAAGGCTAGGTCATTGCTGCGAGAAGGGCTCGATGTTACTTACATGGCGAGGATAGGAGTAAGGGGGCGGTCGATGGAGAGGGAGGAGTGTCTTGCGTGGGGCTCGGAAGGAGAAAGAGAATGGAGGCAAAAAGTGTGAGATGAAGAATGAGGGGGGGGTGGAGTAGGTTTTTATAGGTTTGGATTTTAGGTTTAGGGTTTAGGTTTAGGGTTTAACCCTAAACTCTTCCCGAGCCATAACTCTTTATGGAGAGCTCGGTTTGCCTTTCTGTAAAAAGGTAAAATGATCGTAATTGAAAGCTCTACGCAACCGTGTCCACTACCTAGCCTAATTGTACATCATGTGGCTTTTATTTAAGAAATTAAGAAAATTTCTTAAGGTAGTATCCCAAAGTGGATGTTTGGGGTTGATATGTTTGGCTAGATTTGGAAAAATTTTTACTCTCCTTGCCCTTGAGTGGTATGTGCGTGAAAGTTTGAAGTAGTGACTTGTTTTACACCTACCTACGCATGTTTACTCGCTACTTGAGACGCTAGCCTCCCCGGCAGCGGCGCCAAATGTTGGCTCTATCCTACCGCTTTCGTAGGAAGAGCTGGGTATTCTATGTTGCAAGGTTCCGAGGCTTTTTGTCACCTACAGATATATTGGGATTGTCGTTGTAGTATATATGTAGCTTAGGACCTCGAGTCGTGTTCCGGTGAGAGACGTAGGCTTAAGTGTGGTGAGTAAACATAATGCAAGCATGTGTAAAAGGTACGTAAACCATTGTTGTTGGGGTAATGAAGGCTTCCGCCTTCATTGGGGGTTGTAGGGTTTAGGAGGAGTGTAAGGGTTCAGAAGGAGGTTCCAGGGTTTAGAAAGAGTTCAGGGTTAGAAAGAGTTGTTGTTGGGGTAATGAAGGCTTCCGCCTTCATTGGGGGTTGTAGGGTTTAGGAGGAGTGTAAGGGTTCAGAAGGAGGTTCCAGGGTTTAGAAAGAGTTCAGGGTTAGAAAGAGTTCCAGGGTTCAGAAGGAGGTTTCAAGGTTTAGAAGGAGTTCAGGGTTAGGAGGAGGATCCAAGGTTCAGAGTAAAGTACATGGTGGAGAACTCGTCTCCCTCGTAGATCATTGAGTTTAAGGGTTTAGGAAAGCATAGGAGTGGGAGAGGAAGAAGGTGTAAGAGCATGGGTGAAGTAAGAGAGAGAGGAGGAAGGAGGAGGAGGGAAGAGGAGGAGGGAGAGGGAGGAGAGAGGAGGAGGAGGAGGAGGGAGGAGGAGGAGGAGGAGGAGGAGGGAGGAGGAGGGAGGAGGAGGAGGGAGGAGGGAGGAGGAGAGGGAGAGGATGGGTTGCAGGGTTGGAGGAGAGGGGAGAAGGGTTGCAAGGTTAGGACATGCTTTTGGACGTGCAGTGCAAGGAAGCATGGACACTTGAGACAAATGCTTGGAATACCAATGTAGACTCAACACAATGCCCCAAGAGTGTGGGGTTCATTCCATTATGGGGTATTTATACAAGTTGGAGAGCTTCTCTCTCTGCATGTAACACAAAGTCGTATCACAAAGTTGTAACACAAAGTTGTATCACAAAGTTGTAACACCTTCTCTCTCTACATGTAGAAGTTGTAACACAAAGTTGTAACACAAAGTTGTTACACAAAGTCGTAACACAAAGTTGTGTCACAAAGTTGTAACACAAAGTTGTATCACAAAGTCGTAACACAAAGTTGTAACACAAAGTTGTGTCACAAAGTTGTAACATAAAGTTGTGTCTAGAAGTTGTAACACAAAGTTGTAACACAAAGTTGTATCACAAAGTTGTATCACCTTCTCTTTCTTCATAAGTTCATGTTGGCACAGAGTCAACAGAGATTCCAAATTTAGAAGAGGTTCCAGGGTTAGAAGGAGGATCCAAGGTTCAGGGTAGAGTACATGGTGGAGAACTCGTCTCCCTCGTAGATCATGGAGGTTAAGGTTTGAGGAACTAAGGGTTTAGGGGGAGCATAGGAGTGGGAGAGGAAGAAGGTGTAAGAGCATGGGGGGAAAGAAGAAAGAGGAGAAGGGAGGAGGAGGAGGGAGGAGGAGGGAGGAGGAGGAGGGAGGAGGAGAGGGAGAGGAGGAGGAGAAGGGAGGAGGAGGAGGAAGGAGGAAAGGGAGAGGATGGGTTGCAAGGTTGGAGGAGAGGGGAGGAGGAGTTGCAAGGTTAGGAAATGCTTTTGGATGTGGAGTGCAAGAAGCATGGAAACTTGAGACAATTGCTTAGAATGCCAAATTAAAACTCAACACAATGCCCTGAAGAGTGTGGGCTTCATTCCATTATGGGGTATTTATACAAGTTGGAGAGCTTCTCTCTCAGCATGTAGGAATTGTAATACATTCTCTCTCTACATGTAGAACTTGCATATAGAAGTTGCATATAGGAGGTGCAAGTTACATGTAGGAGTTGCATGTTGCATGTAGGAGTTGCATGTAGAACTTGCATGTTGCATGTTGCATGTAGGAGTTGCATGTAGAACTTGCATGTAGGAGTTGCAAGTAGAACTTGCATGTAGGAGTTGCAAGTAGAAGTTGCAAGTAGAACTCGCATGTAGAAGTTGCATGTCAAACTCGCATGTGTTACTTGGAAAACTCTTCATGTAATGTCTTTATAATTTTATATTTTATTTTGCTCTTTACAAATTGTATTATTTATTTCTCAATCAACTATTCAATAATATTTTTTATCAAGTAAAATGCGTGTGTTATAAAAGGTAAAAGCTATTCCTTAGAATTTTAGCTCACTTCTTCACACTGTCTACTATGAGTACTTAATCTTTTACACTATGACAATCATTAGGGGAGAATTGGGGTCTCAAAAGGGCCTCATAAGGAATTGATTAAGAAATGGATTAAGTTAATTACAATTGAACCACTATGGTAACCCATGGGCTAAGGGCCCCTTAGCATTTACTCAACTGACATGGTTTGAAATTGATCAATCTTGGCCTTTGGATGGAGATGGGTGGTGGATGGGTCAAAGGCCTAGGATGGCTTTGGTGGGCTCCAAGTGGCAAGATCTGACAAGGGGAGGGCAAGGTTTGACTTTGTGGAGGCCCCATTAAGAGGGAAAAGGTGCCTTTTCATGTGCACCCTTGATCTAGATCCAAGATCAATGGCCAAGATTGAGGTGCCTATTTGGAGGGCTAGGATGAAGGTGCATTTTGAATGGTGGAGATGAAGATCTGAGATCAAGGGCCTGGATTGAAGTGCCCATTTGGATGGTCTGGATTGAAGCGCCATTTGCTCTCACCTCTTCCCTTGGATCTAACCTAGATCTATGGCCCAGATTGGAGTGCATTTTGCACTCATCCCCTCCCTTAGATCCACACCTTGATCTATGGCCCAGATTGATGACCCAAATTGGAGCGCATTTTACTCACATCTCCTCCCTTGGATCCACCCCTTGATCCATGGACCATAGTGAAGCACACTTTCCCCTCATCCCCTCCATTGGATCTACCCATTGATCTAATGGCTGGGAGTGCTCTACCATAAATTTGAATGTGACCCTTGGATTGGAGATCAGATCAATGGCTAGGAATGAGGACGATGGGTCCAAACCATGGGTGAGAGGTCTCCCCAACCATAAATGCTCAATATGTCCTTTTGTACAACACAACATACCAGTGTCGCACACAAAGAAGCATTCTCATTGGTACACCTCAAATCCATCTCTAATCCCATGAAATTAGGAAACACTAATTGGAGGCCCTTTTGAGACCCTATTTCTCGCCTAATGGAATTTCATTCATGGATACCAAGTATCCAATGTTAAATTTTAGTCATTTAAGATTCCAATGTCATGTAACTTTTTTGCCCATTTTAAAAGTTAGTAGTTCTGTTAAATTTTTTTGCCCATTTTGAATGCTTTGTTTATAAAATAAGAAATGGCACTTGTGATACCATTTCTTGCCATTTGTAACATAATAATAACTGACATTTTGTATGTCACTTTATTTCCATTTTCAACATGAAATCTTGCAAATTTTATGTCATCTTTTTCCATTTCCAATAAAATAAGTGACAATTTTTATGTCACCTTTTGCCATTTCTTTCACAGTTGATCTCAAATGTAGTGCCATTTCATACATAAAAAATGGAAAAAATGTATGGTACTTTTGATTGCCATTTCGGTTGTGGAAATGGCAAAACTATATGGCACTTTTAGTTGCTATTTCATACCTAAAAATGGCAATATATATGGCACTTTTGGTTGTAGCCATTTCAGACATCAAAATGGAAAAAATATATGGCACTTTTGGTTGCCATTTTGCATGTGGAAATGGCAAAACTATATGGCACTTTTAGTTGCCATTTCATACGTAAAAATGGAATATATGGCACTTTTGGTTGCCATTTCAGACATAAAAATGACACTTTTTGTTGCCATTTTGTATGTGAAAATGGCAAAACTATATGGCACTTTTAATTGCCATTTCATAGGTAAAAATGGCAAAATATATGGCACTTATGGTTTCCATTATAGACAAAAATGGCAACAATATCTGGCACTTTTGGTTGCCATTTCCAAAGAATGGCACATGTGGAAATGGCGGCAAGAAAGTGCCATTTAATAATGTAGAAATGTCACTTTTGGACTACCATTTCTACCTAGTTTTGTAGTAGTGATCGATAGTGGTGAGAGAATATGATAGTAGAACATAGCATATGACAAAAGTACCAAAATAGTACCAAATAGTATTGAGTAGCATATGACAATGGTACATAGGGTCAATTTTTTCTTGGGCGTAGCCAATCATGAAACTATTTTTAGGGCCATTTTGGAGCCCTGACACAATGTGCTCCTACATGAGATTATGAATTTGTGGTAGAGCAGTGCTCTCGCGGAAATTTTTTCGACGTCATTATGCCACACTAGCGTAATAATGAGACTTATTCTATGTATTCTGAACATCGTAGAGCTCGACACATGGTAGCTTTGCCTTGCTTTGCACAGTGTAGTCTCTGGCCTGACTACATTGTGCATCTTTGCACTGCTTTGCACAGTCTAGTCTGGCATGTCCACCTATCATCGCACAATCTTTTGCTCCATCTTTTCCACCTATCACTGGGCAGTGCACCCATGCAGATCATGAAAATTCAAGGTTAGCTTGGAGAAACTATCGCACTGCTTCTTGGCATAATAATGAGATGCAATCTATCATTCTGAATACCATAGAGCTCGACACATGGCAGATCTACCCTACTTCATGTAGTGTCTAACCACCTATCATTGCCTAGCCTTTCACAATAGCTTTGCCACCTATCACCGAGTAGTGCACCCAATCAGATCAGGAAAATTCAAGGTTGGATTGCAACGACCACCTTGGTCACTAGTCAATTTTGCGGCTCTCTGACTAGAGTAGTACTCCAAAAAGAATGTTATTCTTGTGTTTTAGTCCTTATAGTCAATCACCTCTCATCACTATATGATGTGGGCGATGTGATATGTGTTTTCCTCCATGGTACCTCTTGTAAACATGAGAAACTAAGTCCACATAAAGGACTAAGAATAATCCTTGGGAGGTAGCAAGCTAAGGGTGTCCACTTCTGGACCACTTGCGGGGGAGTGTGACACCCCCTCGAGTGAAAATACAAAGGTTTTGCTTCGGTGTAAAATAACTCGATCGAGGTATCATCTCCAATGAAATTGGCACATGAGGACAACCGAACCAAGCCAATACCTCGATTGAGTCTTCCATTTTAATCCACCGAACCGAGCCTATACCTCGATCGAGGTATCATGGCAAGACACCTATACCTCGATCGAGGTATCGTGGCAAGTCTAGATACCTCGATCGAGGTATCGTGGATAGATGACATGGGTCATGTCGAATACCACGATCGAGGTATGTGGCATCCGACATGGCAGCTGACATACCTCGATCGAGGTACTATGGCAAGTCCAAATACCTCGATCGTGGTATGCTCAACCGATGACTTGGCCGCATGTCAAATACCATGATCGAGGTATGTGGCATCCGACATGGCAGCTGACATACCTCGATCGAGGTACCGTTAGATGCCACATACCTCGATCATGGTATGCTCAACCGATGACATGGCAATTGCCATACCACGATCAAGGTATGTGGCATCGGACATGTACTGCATTGGTAGATGACATACCTCGATGTGTCATGGCATGTCAATACCTCGATTGAGGTATGCTGGATGGATGGGTATGCGGCACGTCAAATACCACCATCGAGGTATGTGGCATCGCAAGTGGTATGCTGGACAATGATGTATGTGGCATGTCAAATACCACGATTGAGGTACATGGCATCGGCATACCTCGATCATGGTATTGAAACCCTAAATTTTTGTATATAAGAAAAGGGACCCCCCCTCATTCTTCAAACCTCGATTGAGCTCCTCCTCATCGAAATCGATGGAATTGCTGGAGCGATAGAGAAGCACCGATGGAGATCGACGGAGAACGACGGAGCAATAGAGATGGATCAAGCGGGAGATTCCAGGTAAGGTTTTTTAAGTGTAGCTTTTTTTTTTTGTGAAAATTTATTTAAATTTTAGTTTATAGGAATATCTAATTTAGTTATAAAAAATTTCAAGCTTTAAAATGCATTTTAACGTTTTTTAAAATTATTTTTTTAATTACTTAAGCTTTTATTTAAATGTCAAAAGTATATATTTTGCTTTTTAAAATCATCTATTAAAAAAAAGATTAAAGTAGTTTTTATGTTATTTTTTAAATTAGTAAAGTTTTTAATTAAATATAAAAACGTTTAAATTTTGTTGTTAGAAATCATTTATAAAAAAAACGAAAATAAGACTTTAAAGTAGCTTTTATATTATTTTTCAAGTTAGTGAAGTTTTTATTTAAATGTCAAAACGTATATTTTTTGTTTTTTAAAATCATCTATTTCATTTATTTTAAAAAAGAGATTAACGTAGTTTTTATATGGAAGTGTAGCATTTTTAACACAAAGTTTGAAATTTCTTTGAAAATGAAATAAGACTAAGAATGTACATCTAAATCCTTTTTTCAAGAACAACGTTAAATAACTATTGTGTGTGCATCTTCCATTGAAGAGTGGAGCAACTTAGAGCATGTAGGGAGTGCATATGTTGCATTTGCAACATAGCATTGTTGTAGGCATAGCCACACATTTGGCCCATCTACCGTTAGGTGCATAGGATGATCCCAATGACATCGTACCTCATCAAGGAGTACGTGACTAAGTGTAATGAATCAAACAAATAGGATGATTTGAACAATACATTTGCCTACACATCATTTTCAAATCATATGGTGCGAGAGGTTGATCCAAGGAGAGCGTAGATCATCTGGCTAGCAATCCCTTTAGGTGGCATGTGAAACTATAGAAATAGGGAACTAGGGAAGGTTGTAGATCTATGTATGGATATAGTGACATAGACAAATACAAAGACATGTGATTCCATGAAACCTTGTCATGAGCTTTTGCAAAAATTCAATCAAAATTGACTAGCTAAAAGTTTTCATTACCCAAATATATTATTAAGTCCCATTGAATAGAATATTAAATTTCATTACCCAAATAGAATATTAATTTCCATGTGTTTTTTTGTGCATGCACCAGCCAGTGCGCAGGTTCTAGCACCACTGTTCATATGTAGATAACAATTTTGAGAGCTGAGATGAGGGCACTACAGGATGTTGGGGCACCCCCTCACTTGGTTGCGAGTCTCGATTCAGTCATTAATGCTCTAGGTCGATTAGACACAATTGAGGACGTTTTGGATACCTTTCAGGCATAGGCTGAGGCAAAGATCGGTGGTCATGGCTTGGATTGGAGAGCCATTCGAGAGTTGTTTGAGCATGAGTCACCTCATAGGTAGGCCTTAGAGGATATGTTTTGGGATGGTCACACTGAGGCAATGCGACCACGATTAGGGCAGCCCTTTTATATTTTACACTGTAGGCATGCCATCATAGCAGCTCACACAATTATCCGAGATATCTCGCTACAAAAGGTGGTCGATTGCCTCACAACCATCAGATAGCCAGGTCATTTGCCATGTAGCTATGCACCGAGTTTTTGCTTGGTCATCGGGTAGACCACCTTAGTACCCGTCCAAGATTAGGAGCGGGACATGGTAGGATGGAGTGTCAAGAGCATTAGACTGCAGGTGCATGACTACAGGTGCATGGCATTGATGCGAGGCACCAGAGCTACATACTATCCCCGAACTAGCATTGCAAGCTATTGGAGGATAGATTAGGGGGGATGTTCATTTAGTGGCCTCATCCTTGCACGACATGGTCTCTGCCCTATCGAGATCACTTTTGATTCCACCTCCCTCACCTCCCACATCTATGGAGCCTCCCACATCTACACCACCTCCCACATCTACATCGCCTCAGCATGAGTTGCATACTCGAGACACACAGATTGCAGAGTTGGAGGCATTATTGGCTGAGTCTAGGGTTGAGGTTAGTTATTCTGATTATTTTAGTTTATTTTTTTGTTCTGTGTTTTCAACTGAAGTTTTTTTGTTCATTCTCACCATGTACGTGACATGTTTGCTTGGTAGGCACATCTATTGCGACAAGATATGGAGTCTCATGTATGACAGTTGGAGGTAGATTTGGAGGAGCAAAGGATTCGGACACGCAAAGCCTACCATTGAGTGGAGCACTATTTTGCAGTTGAGACATATTAGTCGTGATCCATCTCGCCATAGGATCCACCCCAGTGTGGCCCTGTACCCCACTCCTCCTGTAGATGTGCCGACTAGGATACCCATAGAGGCACCAGTCATAGCTAGGCTTCCTACCACCACTTACGTCCTTTGCCATGAGGATTTTGACATCGTAGGTGGTTTGGACTAGGGTGCAGCCACATCCCACATCTCCATTCCATGACCTGCCACATGGTGGCACGATTAGTGTGCCCTGTATGCTTTGCTGACATTGATGTGGCCACATACAGAGGACTTGATCTGTATCCTAGTCATCATTAGGCCATTGATCCATTTGCCCAGAGTTGTGCAGAGTTTCATCCCCAATAGGTAAGTGTTAGATATCAATGCTCCACTCTCGTGTAACTATGTGGGAGCCAGCTAACTCTACTTGTAAGCCCCCCATATGAGGAGAAGGCATTTGAGTAGCTCGGTTATCCGGTAGGACCTGGTTTGGACACCAGATGGGGGCCATGTGTGGCCTGATGGCTAGACGGAGTTGGCACACTGCCAACTAGGCTATATGCAAGTGCAGGAAGGCATCCCATGACTGACCGCATTGAGGGTAGACAGAGCATTTCTTGGGGTAGCCCCCACTCTCGGGTTGCGGGGCCCGTTTGGAGTCCCAGATGATCTCGGATGGCTGTGGGCCGAATAGAGACCATAGGTTAGTTGCTCTATTTTATGCACCGGTTCTATCGTGTGGTCGATGGCCTATTTCGGGACCGACCCACCATCGATCATTTTTGGCGAACTAGGTCAGTCACCAAATTGGGTCTAACCGACTACGACTAGTGGCTATATAAGAGGAAGCCCGTGAAGCCCATTTCATCACTGGCTACAGCAACCCTGATTCCTTAGCATCCCAACCTTCATCCTCTACTATTTCCAGCTCACCATCAAAGCTTCTTTCATAGGAGCACAAGGTTGGGAGGCAGCACCATTTATTGTATCAGTTCTATAGTAATCAAATTTTTGATTCTCCATACTATCTACTTTTCTCTCTTGCATATGAGATCCTGTTATCTGTTGGGCACAGATGTTGTATTGTTTTCTTACATGATATCAGAGCCTAGACTCTAGCAAGAAGATTTGGTAGTGTGTTTCTATTTGCAAGCAGATTGTGAGAGATGGCCCAGCGTGCAAGACTGCGAATCCCACCGTTCGGCGAAAGTGGAAAGTTGGACGTCTCTAACTATCCACTCTAGAAGTTCAAGGTGAAGACCATCCTAAGTGCATACGAGCTTTGGGACACTGCTACTAGGGTGGACGTGAGGCCGGTTGCGAGACCGGATACGGCCAATGCAGGACAACAAATAGTACCAACTGTGGATGAGATTCTCATGTGGACAAGAAGAAATGCAATGCACTGTGTTCTATTGTCTGTAGTGTAAGTGATTCTATCATGGCATTAATTCAACATGTCACCACAGCAGAGGAGGCATGGATGGTCTTGAAAAATCAGTACGAGACCACGAATTAGACGCGGATTCAGAAAATGGAGACTCAACTCGCAAACGAGAAACTGTCTGAGTTTGAAGTGGCAGAGAAGTTCATCACCAGGGTGAAGAATCTGCGCGATCAGATGACTGCAATTGGCATCACCATTACCAGCAAGAATCTAGCACGAAGGTGCATACGGATCCTCCAACCAAAGTACGACTGTCTTATTATGGTGGTGAATATGTAGAACTAAAATCCGCCCCTAAACTTTGAGGATTTCAGTGCAATGCTTCTAGAGGAGGAGATGCATCAAAAGATGAGGATTGGAGAAGATTCGGCTTTCTACACTGGATCGAAGAAAGGTAAGGGTAATGACTCTAGTAACCCATCTTCTTCTGATGATAAAAAGAGAAAGAAGAAGATCAAGTGCTTCTATTGCAACAAGGGAGGCCACAAGCAGAATGATTGCTGGAAGAAGATTGCAGATGAGAAGAATGGAGTAAAGAAAGAGTCCAACAACAGCGCACAAGCAATACCAGTAGAGTTGTTCGTAGCAATTGAGGAGATTTGCATGAAGGTAGTTCATGTACCTACGGATAAACCTTGGATTATTGATAGTGGTGCATTGTGCCACATGACCAGTCGGAAGCACTGGTATACCTCTCTACAGGCTATAGGGAATGACATCCTGGTAGCAGTCGGCAATGATGCAAAATGTCCAACAAAAGGAAAAGGTACGATTGCTCTCAAGTCAGATGGAGTTGTAAAATAGTTGTCTGATGTTCTTTATGTGCCAAATATCAAGAGGAACTTGTCCATTTCTACGATCACAGATCGAGACCTCAAAGTCCAATTCGATAAGAATGGTGCACAAATTTTGAATCTTCAAGGGAAGGTTGTTGGTAAAGGTACATGGTGCAACAACATCTATGAACTCTCAGTTTTCAGTGCTAAAGCCGATGTGAAGAAAACTAAGTTGTGGCATGAGAGGTTTGGACATCTAAAACTTAGTTCTTTGAAGGAGATGCATAAAAGTGGAATGATTGTAGACCTATCAAAAATTTTAGATCTGCCCGATGTATGTGAAGCTTGTATGATGGGCAAGCAGCATCGGCAGCCCTTTCCTAAAGAGGCCAGCAGGGCAAAGGCTCCTCTAGAGCTCGTTCACATGGACCTCTGCGAAAAGATGGAGATGGAAGCTTTGGGTGGTTCCTACTACTTCATGACACTGATCGATGACTACAATAGAAGGATATACTTCCTGAAGACTAAAGACGAGGCTTTTAGTAAGTTCAAAGAATGGCATGTAATGGTCGAGAAAGAATTGGGGAGGAAGGTGAAGAATTTGAGATCAGATAGAGGTGGAGAGTTCACATCAACTAAATTTGAAAGTTACTGCAAAAGTCACGGGATCAGGAGGCAAAAACCCCCGCCACATACATCACAGCAAAATGGAGTAGCAGAATGCAAGATGCCATCATCTCTGAAATGGGCAGGAGTATGATGAAAGGGAGAGATTTGCCAAAGACTTTCTAGGCTGAAGCATGTAACACTGTAGTTTACATTATGAATTGTAGCTACACGAAAGCTGTAAATGGGATGACTCCACTGTAGGCCTTTTCTGGTAAGAAACCTTCAACTACACATTTCAGAGTTTTTGGATGTGACTATTTTGTGCATATCCCTGATGCTAATAGGACCAAATGGGAACCGAAGAGCCGGAAGTGTATTTTCTTAGGCTATAGTGAAGAGGCGAAGGGTTACCGTCTCTATAACCCTGTTACCAAGAAGGTAATAGTAAGTCATGATGTGGTCTTCTCAGAACAGCCGCATCAATTGAAGGAGGATGCTTCCTTCCCAGACAACTAGGACCAAGATATCCATCGAGTACCACTACCAACAGCAGATCGAACTCCACCAACGGTGCTTGGGAGGATTCAAGATAAAGAATATGAAGAAGAGCCTGCAGAACCACAACAGCAACGGCCATTCCCGAAGTGGGTAAAGTAGCTTTTGGACAGCAGAGAACCTCTAGCCATTGAGGAGGAACCATCAGAACACCGCCAGTCCAAGAGATAAGCGGAGCAAAGAAGGGCACAGGAACACTTGGTCAACTACATGTTGATGACAGAGGTGATGCGTGCTGATGAACCCAAGTGTCTTGAAGAGGCACAAGGAGATGATAGGTGGATGGAGGCTATGCAGTCAGAGTATGGCTCCATAATGAAGAACAACACTTGGGACCTTGTGGATCGACCACCAAAACACAAGGTAATCGGCAGCAAGTGGGTGTAAAAGACCAAGTACAAGTCCGACAGCACGTTAAATAAGTACAAGGCTCGGATCGTGGTAAAAGGATTCGCACAAGTACATGGTTTTGATTATCAAGATACTTTTGCTCCCATAGCTCGACTAACCACAATTCATAGTGTTTTGGCTTTAGAAGCCTAGGGAAGTTGGCCCGTATTTCAGATGGATGTAGAATCTGCCTTTCTGAATGGAGATCTCAAGGAGGAGGTATACATGGAACAACCACTAGGTTTTGTGATCCCCGATTCAGAAGGTAAAGTGTGTAAACTAAAGAAGGCACTTTACGGGCTAAAAACACTCCCACGAGCGTGGTACCAGTGAATTGATGCCTACTTTTTGCAAAACGGGTTTAGGAGGAGCCCATCTGATGCAAATTTGTATATCTTCAGAGAAGGAGGCAGGTGTATGATCGTGGTCCTTTATGTGGACGACCTTGTCATAACAGGGAACCATGAAGAGAAGATCTCGCAGACAAAGCATTTGCTAGAAAGAGAGTTTGAAATGACAGACCTCGGACTGATGCATTTCTATTTGGGGATTGAAGTTTGGCAAGAGCCAAAACAGATCTTCATTTCAGAGCCAAAGTATGCTGGAGAGATACTGAAGGCATTTGGCATGGCTGAGTGCAAGATAGTTGGTACCCCTATGGAAGTTGATGTGAAGCTCTCAAATGAGGATTCATCACCATTGGTGGATGAAACAAAGTACAGAAGGGTTGTGGGCAGTTTGATTTACTTGTGCAACACATGGCCAGACGTCAGTTTTGCGACTGGTGTACTAAGCAGGTTTTCCAATAAGCCTCGGGAGAACCATTGGAGGGCAGGTATGTGGGTGCTGAAATACATCAAAGGCACACTTCATTATGGCATCACCTATACCAAGGGCAACATCTTGATTGGATTCTGTGACTCGGATTGGGTAGGAGACATGGACAGCAGGAGATCAGTGACACGTTACTATTTCTCACTTGGATCTGGAGCTGTGTCATGGGTCAGCAAGAAGCAACCTACAGTTGCTCTTTCTTCTACCGAGTTTGAGTACAAAAATCAGCATGCTTTGCTTCATGCGAGGCAGTGTGGTTGAGGAGGATTTTAGGGGACATGGGTGCAGTGCAGAACAAGCCTATGCAGTTATCATGTGACAATCAGAGTTACATGGCAATTAAAAAGAACCATGTGTTCCACGCTCGCACAAAACACATTGAGATTCAATATCACTTTGTACGCGAGCTCATCATGGATGGAGAGGTCGACTTGGTGTACTGTCCGACTACAAAGGATGCTGCGGACATCTTCACAAAGGCTCTTGGAAGAGACTTGCTAGAGAGGCATCTTCATCGACTTGGCATTGGGATGAAAAAGTAAGTTCACTTGCAGGTGGACATTGAGGGGGGGTGTTAGATATCAATGCTCCACTCTCATGTAACTACGCGGGAACCAGCTAACTCTACTCATAAGCCCCCCATATGAGGATAAGGCATTTGAGTAGCTTGGTTATCCGATAGGACTTGGTTTGGACAAACCAGATGGGGGCCATGTGTGGCTTGATGGTGGCTGGATAGAGTTCGCACACTGCCAACTAGGGTACATGCAAGTGTGGGAAGGCATCCCATGACTGATCGCATTGAGGGTAGATGGAGCATTTCCCGGGACAACCCACTCTCAAGTTGCGAGGCCCGTTTGGAGTCCTAGATGATCTCGGATGGCCATGGGCCGAACAGAGACTATAGGCTAGTTGCTCTATTTTGCGTACCGGATCTATCGTGTGGTCGGTGGCCTATTTTGAGACCAAACCCCAGTCGATGTTTTTGGGTGGACTGGGTCGGTCACCAAATTGGGTCTAACCGACTACGACTAGTGGCTATATAAGAGCAAGCCCGTGAAGCCCATTTCATCACTGGCTACAGCAACCCTTGTTGAGATATCGAGCTCCACTCGCGATATGCCAGGGTGACTGTTGTGCATTTATGTCACCGACTTGTTAGCTGGAGATGCGGTTGGTACACCGCCCATGAATAATAGCTGGATGACAGCTATCCTTATCTACTCTAGTTTGTGGCTCAGTTAGTATGCCACCTTAGTTAGTTGAGTTTGGTTTGAGACCCACATATAGGGTTCTTCTATTTTCTTTGTACTTGATTTCTTTTGGCTTTCACAACTAAGAAGAGGAAAACTATTTTCAGCCTCCACCTTTGTGTGTATTCCCCCAATTGTTCATGTGAGAAAGCCGCAAGTGAGACTCCTTCCCTCTCTCCCACTATCTTCACATGGTATCAAAGCCTTGTTCATGGTAAGGAGCTCAAGAAAGCAAGCCAAGTTTGTGGTGTCCTGGTAAGAGGACCAGTGTTGCTTTCCTATTTCGAGTTTGGGAGCAAATCTCTGTAGGTAGCACAGCCAGAAGTGCAAGAGTGCACTGTCTCAGATTGAGACGCCCTTCGCGGTGTGGCGAGAGCACAGTATATGCTGCGAGCGTAGGCGAAGCCCTGAGTGACTTTATTTTTCTGATTCAAGGTCATTTCGGGGCCTGTTTTGGAGACAGAAGTTCTCCGCAGGCACTCAGAAAAAGGCCCTGTTTTTGCTGTGCGACCACTATTCTACGGATTGGTGAAAAGTTGCCACAGAAATTGCATCGTATGCCTTTGTGCAGAGATATTGGGAGTTGCAGATTCATGATTGTTGCCTGTTGATGCAAAATCATCACTAGGAAGTGACTGTGTGGTGAAATACCACTTTCGTCAGTTTTGTAGATCTCCCTGTGTGAGGCAAAAGCTGTGTTTTTTGCAGTGACAGAATATTTTGCAGTGTTCTGTAATGGCATCTGATTCTCTTTCACAGATTATCACTGAAAAGCTTGACAAGAATAACTTCCAGGCATGGAAGTTTAGAATGACGAATTTCTTGATGGGAAAAGGCTATTGGGAGTTCATTACAGGAAATGAAGAAGAACCTGTTCTTCCTAATGTTCCCAGTCAACAGGAAATGCAGGCATTCAAAGGATGGCATGAGAGAGCCAGGAAAGTTATGTACTGGCTATCTATCAGTATTTCGGACTCCATGATTGTGCATATTCAGGATGCAAGTACGCCAAAGGTGGCATGGGATACTTTGGAAAAAATGTACAGCACAAATACGCAAGCCAGGAAAATGCAGCTCAAGCAAGAGCTACACAATGTGCAGAGAGAAAACATGAGCATCAATGACTACCACATGAAGGTGAAGAAAATTGCGGATGCACTTGCTTCCATTGGGTCGCCAGTGGATGATGACGATTTGGTTTCTGTGACCTTGAATGGTCTAGGAAAGGATTATGCAAATTTCCGGACATCCATTGCCGTCCGTGAAAATTTTCCAGATTTTGAGGAGTTGATTGCTCTTCTAATTTCTGAAGAGCAGAGAACTGGGGGTGCATCTTCTTCAGCAGGAACTTCAAAAGAAACTGTCTTCTACTCAAATGCTAGCAGAGGTAGAGGTAGAGGTAGAGGAGGCCGATCTGCAGGCCGTGGTAGAAATCAGAATATGCAGCAAACGCAAGAAAACCAGTCCTATGCAGGAGGACGTGGTAACTCTAGAGGCAGGGGGAGCCAAAGAGGCCGTGGTGGATGGTAGAGAGGCCAAAATGCAAACAACAATGTTGAATGCTACTATTGTGGCAAAATGGGTCATATGGCTAAGGACTACTATAAAAAGCAGAATGACATTATGACTGGAAAATTGCGGCAAGGCAATTATGCATCTTCTAGTAGGCAGGGTGATGACAGAAATGAGCATCTATTTATGGTGCAGCATATGACCAATTCTGTGACAAGTGCAAAAGAACGAAATGATGTGTGGTATGTTGACTCAGGTGCATCAAACCACATGACAGGTCATGCAGAATGGATGCAAGATGCAAGGAAAATGAAAAAACCAAGATTTGTGGAGACTGGTGATGATACTGCACATCCTATTGTGCAGATTGGCAAAATTCCTTTGTCTATGCAGGATGGGAAAAAGAAATACTTGTCTGATGTATTTCATGTCCCGAACATCACCAAGAACCTGGTTTCTGTTGGTCAGATGGTTGAGCAGGGCTTCCAGGTCAGATTAAATCCTCATGGATGCTTTGTTGAGGATATGAAAAATAATGGTCGCTTGATAGCAAAAGGAAAGAAGAAGGGCAGGATGTTTACGTTGGATGCGGACATGCCTGAATTGAGTGCAGCAATGTTTGCACATGGGACCGGTGTAGTTGCAGATATTGATATCTGGCACAAACGCATTGGTCATGTTAATATACAGCGACTTAAATCAATGCAAGCCCAAAATATTGTTGCAGGATTGCCTAAATTCAAGGTTGGAGAAATGCACAAGGTTTGTGAAGCCTGTCGATTTGGGAAACAAGCAAGGAAACCTTTTCCTAGGCATGTTCAAGAGAGTAAAAAGCCATTGGAATTAATCCACTCTGATGTGTGGACTACTAAAGCTGCATCTATTGGTGGCTGTCACTATTTTGTCACATTTATTGATGACTTCAGCAGAAAACTTTGGGTGTATTTTTTGAAAAAGAAAAGTGAAGTGTTTGGGCACTTCAAAGCTTTCAAAGCTATGGTTGAAAAAGAAACAGGCCTGCAAATAAAATGCCTAAGGTCAGATGGAGGGGGAGAGTACCTCTCAAATGAGTTTGCAAGGTTCTTGCAAGAGCATGGTATAAAGCAGCAATATTCATGCAGTCATACCCCACAGCAAAATGGAATTACAGAAAGGAAAAACAGGGATATTGGAGAGGTATCACGGGCTATGCTAAATGAAAAAGATCTACCAGATTATTATTGGGCTGAAGCAGTTGCTACAGTAGTTTATATAATGAATAGGACTCCCACTGCAGCAATACATGGCATGACGCCAGAGGAGATGTATACTGGTAGGAAACCAGATATTTCTCATTTGAAAATGTTTGGTTGCATTGCCTATGTCCATGTGCCAGATGAGTTGAGGTCCAAGTTGGATCCAAAAGCTGAGAAGTGCATCTTTATTGGTTATTCTCTGCAGCAGAAAGGGTATAGATGCTATAACCCTTCTACACGTAAGTTCACAGTGAGCAGAGATGTTGTTTTTGATGAGATGAGCAGCTGGTATAAACCAGTGAATGTGATGATTGATGTAGATGCACAAAATGGTAATGCTGCACAGATTTCACAACAGCAATCACAAAATATTAGTGGGCCTGGAGTGTCCTCTAGCAATGGTTCACATACTTCGCCATGGACAGGCAGATTGAGATCAGGAGAATCTCCTCAAAGCAATGCTGAAAGTGGTATGCAGGTATCACGAAAAGGAAAAGAGAAGGTAGATCAGCCCATGTTCGATGTGAATACAGGTCACTCTTATGTGGATGGTGAATCCAGTGGCTCAGAACAGAGCATTGATGATGAGTTGGGTATTCCTTCTGTTGTTACACCTGGAGTAAGGAAGACCAGGGATGTTTTGAGAGCACCTGGAAGTAAGCCTATTTTGCGCAGGTTTACCAGGGTTAGGTATCCTGTGGATAGGCTGAAATATGATGGATTTACAGCCATTCACTATGCCTATATGGTCAAAGTGATACAGGAACCAGAACCCACTTCTTTTGAGCAAGCCATAGGAAATGAAAAATGGGAGAAAGCCATGGATGAAGAAATGGATGCCTTGGATAATAATGCTACATGGGAATGGGTGCCTTTTCCTAAAGACAAGAATGCAATTGGCTGTAAGTGGGTTTATAAGATCAAGCACAATGCAGATGGTTCTGTGAATAGATACAAGGCAAGATTAGTTGTCAAGGGGTATGCACAGACATATGGCATTGATTATGAAGAAACTTTCAGCCCGGTTGCAAGGATGGCAACCGTAAGAGCAGCCATTGCTATGGCTGCATCAAAGGGATGGTCTTTACATCAGATGGATGTAAAGAATGCCTTCTTGCATGGTGATTTGCAAGAAGAGGTCTTTATGGAGCAGCCAGCAGGTTATGTTCATGCTATTCATCCTGAGTTTGTTTGTAGGTTGAAGAAAGCCTTGTATGGCTTGAAGCAAGCACCTAGAGCATGGTCTGACAAGATAGGACAGTATCTTGTCACTACTGGCTTTCAGATTTCCAAGGCAGATTTCTCACTCTATGTGAGAAAAACAGAGAAAGGGATTATGCTGCTGGTCATTTATGTTGATGATTTGATCATCACAGGTGATAGTGATGAAGATATCCTTCATGTGAAAATTCTATTGAGACAGAAGTTTGAGATGAAGGATTTGGAAGAGCTGCGTTATTTCTTGGGCATTGAGGTGATTAGATCACCAAGTGGGATACAGCTCTTGCAGAGGCAGTATGGATTGGACATGCTGTCCAAATATGGGATGACAGGCTGTAAGCCTATTTCAGTTCCTTTGGAGCAGAATGTGAAGCTGAGTGCAGATGCAGGTGAGCTTCTGGAAGACCCTACTATGTACAGACGCATAGTAGGAAGTTTGATTTACATGACTATTACTAGGCCAGATTTGAGCTATGCTGTTGGGTTGGTAAGTCAGTTTATGCAGGCTCCGAGGAAACTGCATTTGGATGCGGCTAGACGCATACTCAGGTATGTGAAGTCCACATTGCAGTATGGACTATTTTATGAGGCTGGGGTTCAAATACAGTTGCATGGATACACTGATGCTGATTGGGCTGGTAGTATTTCTGATAGGCGATCTACCAGTGGATATGTGTTCTGGATATGTGTTCTCTTTTGGGAGTGCTGCAGCCACTTGGAGCAGCAAGAAACAGCCTACAGTTGCCTTGTCGAGCACAGAGGCTGAGTACAGAGGTGCAGCAATGGCTGCATGTGAGGTAGCTTGGTAGCATAAGCTACTCTATGATATGCATCAGTCTACAGATGGGCCGGTTGTCATTTATTGTGACAACATGAGTAGTATACATTTGGCAACGAACCCAGTCTTTCATGCCAGAACAAAGCACATTGAGGTGCATTATCACTATGTGCGGGAGAAGGTTTTACTAGGTCTTATTGATCTAGTTTATGTCAGCACAGAGGATCAGGTAGCTGACATATTCATGAAAGCATTGGGCGCAGAGAAGCTGCGCAAGTTCAGAGACCTGCTTGGTGTGCAAGAATTGGGATTGAGCTCGAGGGGGAGTGTTGAGATATCGAGCTCCACACTCGCGATATGCCAGGGTGACTGTTGTGCATTTATGTCACCGACTTGTTAGCTGGAGATGCGGTTGGTACACCGCCCATGAATAATAGCTGGATGATAGCTATCCTTATCTACTCTAGTTTGTGGCTTAGTTAGTATGCCACCTTAATTAGTTGAGTTTGGTTTGAGACCCACATATAGGGTTCTTCTATTTTCTTTGTACTTGAGTTCTTTTGGCTTTCACAACTAAGAAGAGGAAAACTGTTTTCAGCCTCCACCTTTGTGTGTATTCCCCCAATTGTTCATGTGAGAAAGCCATAAGTGAGACTCCTTCCCTCTCTCCCACTATCTTCACAACCCTGATTCCTTAGCATCTAGCTTCCGTCCTCTACTCTTTCTAGCTCACCATAGAAGCTTCTTTCACAAGAGTGCATGGTTGGGAGGCAGCACCATCTATTGTTTCAGTTCTACAATAATCAAATCTTTGATTCTCCATACTATCTGCTTTTCTCTCTTGCATACAAGATTTTGTTATTTGTTGAGCATAGACGTTGTATTGTTTTCTTACAATAAGTCCACATGCGTATTTGGTTAGTACATGCACGAATTTTGTTAGTCACATTTTAAAAATATCCTAAAGCACAAAACACAATTACAACATTACTACTAATAAACAATTTTTTGTTTTACAGAAACAACAAATCCCATTGAGAAGGTAACGGACATCATGTATAAAGTAGAATCTAATACAATGATGTGTATCAACATGAGAGTGCTCTCAGAAGGAGAGAGAGAGAGACAGAGAGCCACACAAGTTTGGTGGGTGCAGAACACCCTAATCTTCTTTTTCATTTATTTATATATGTGTTTGAGTATTGTACATAACCGGGGTAAAGGCACAGTGACCTTTATTTAACCCCCACAACCTCCCACTTAAAGGACAATGTGCCTTTAAGGGAGAACAACTAGTGAGCATAATATCCATTGCCCATCAATACATGACAATACTCAAACCGCAGACTAGGTAGACTCTTCGTCAGCATATCTGGAGGGTTATCATTTGTATGAACCTTGACAAGCTCTATGCGCTTGTCCTCAAGTACCTCCCTGATCAAATGGTACCTGACCTCAATGTGTTTGGTCTTTGCATGAAAGACCGGATTCCATGCTAGTTGAATAGCACTCATGGAATCACTATGCAATGTCAGTACACCTGTATGAATCCCCAAATCTCCCACTAGCCGATCAAGCCATATAGCCTCCTTGCAACCCTCTGTGGCTACAACATACTCAGCCTTTGTGGTAGACAAAGCAACGCACTTCTATGCATGAGACATCCACGACATTGCACCACCTGCAAAGGTGAACACATAACGAGAAGTGGATCTCCTACTATCCACATGCCCTACATAGTCTGAATTTGTGTACCCAAGTACACGCATGTCTCCTCTACCAAAGCAGATGCACATCTCCTTGGTACCCTTCATGTACCTCATGATGCACTTAACTGCCTCCCAATGCCTCTTTCCTAGATTAGCCATATACCTGCTAACAACTCCCACTGCAAATGCAATGTCTAGTCTAGTAGCTATCATAGCATACATAAGACTCCCAACTGTTGATGCATAAGGAACCTTGGCCATCATGGCCCTTTCCTCATCTGATTTGGGACTATCTGTATGACTTATTTTCACATATGGAGGCAATGCAGTACTCACTGCCTTCCCCCCCTCCATATTGAAACACTGCAATACTTTTGTAACATACTCTTTTTGTGAAAGCCAAAGGAGTTTCCTACTCCGATTAAGCGTGATGCGCATACCAAGAATATGACCTACAAATCCCAAATCCTTCATATCAAAGGCCTCATGCAACTTGGCCTTTAATGCATCTAGCTCATAAGTATTCTTGCTAGCCAATAGCATATCATCCACATATAGTGCCAAGATTATCAGGCTATTATCCTTAGCTCTTTTAGTGTAGAGGTAGTGATCAATTTCACTCTTTTCCCGGCGTAACCAATAGCATCCTTCTAAAACCCTGGGACCGAATGAAAGCATCAAACTTCTGATACCATTCTCTAGGTGCTTGCTTAAGACCTTAGAGGCTTTTCTTCAGCTTGCAAACTAAATGCTCTTTGCCCTTTTCTTCAAAGCCTTCCGGCTGCACCATGTAAATTTCCTCATGCAAGAAAATTGTCTTAACATCCATCTACATAAGCTCCATATCCTCTGATGCCACTAGTCCAAGCATGCATCTAAGTGTGGTCATCTTCACAACCAGAGAGAATATCTCATCAAAGTCCACACCCTTCTCTTGCTTAAACCCTTTCGTGACCAAACAGGCCTTGTACCTAGGCATATCATCACCTGTGACCTTCATTTTGTAGACCAATTTACATGGCAATGCTTTCTTTCCATGTGGCAAAGAAACCAAGTCCCAAGTCTTAATCTTCATAAGTGAACTCATCTCTGATTGCATAGCATACTCCCACTTGCGTTGATCCTCACGCATCATAGCCTCTCTGTAGCAAGAAGGCTCCCCATAATCAGTAAGCATCACATAGTCTACCGCTAGAACAAACCTATCAGGCGGTCTAGATACTCTAGATGATCTTATCAAGGGCATTTTAGCTTGCTGTTCCACCTGCATATCAGCCACATTTGGCTCATCATTGCCACCAATAGATGATCCATCATCTACCCTTGATTGTATACCTGTGGGAGTATTTGGTGGTACCATTTCTTGCACATTTGGTGCATGGACAGCTTGTTGTCTATCAACATATGTGGGTGCATTCACATCCTGGAAAGTGATTCTCCTTATTTCCACATCCCTCATGGGTGCCTTATGCATCTTCTTCTCATTAAAGACTACATCATGGCTATGTATGATCTTCTTTGCTTTTGGATCCTAGAGATGATAGCCCATCTCTCCACTTTCACCATAACCGAGAAAGATGCATTTCCTAGACTTAGGATCTAGCTTCCTTCGAAGCTCTTTTGGCACATGTGCATATGCCTCACACCCAAATATATGCAAATGAGAGTAAGAGGGCTTCTTGCCACTCCATGCCTCTTCAGGAATACCACCATCCAAACTCTTACTAGGTGATCTATTGATCACATGCACTGTAGTCTTCATTGCCTCAGCCCAAAAACCACCAGAAAGACTTGCATTGGAAAGCATGCATTGCAACATTTCTTGAATGGTACGGTTCATCTTTTCTGTAACTAGATTTTGCTCTGGAGTACGAGGGGATGTGAGCTCCCTCTTAATACCACATCTATCACAGAAATGTTGAAAGTCATGAGAGAGATACTCTCCACCATTATCAGTCCATAGGCATTTAAGCGTTCTACCTGACTGATTCTCAACCAAGGCCAGCCATTTCTGAAATACCTAGAACACATCACTCTTCCGAGCTATAGCATAAGCCCACACTTTCCTAGTTGCATCATCAATGAATGTCACATAGTATTCAGCCCCACCTAATGACCGTGTAGGCATGGGACCACATACGTCTGAATGCTCACAAAATTCAAAATCAGAGAAACTCAAATGCGGTACATAACCCAAATGGCATGAGAGTTTCATTCCATTGTGGCTCATGTGCCCCAACCTACAATGCCACAAAGAAGTGCTTGTCTGCTTGATTATTGCAACAACATGATCAAATACCCTTGATACATGTAAGGGATACAAAGTCCCACATTTGGCACCCCTGGCCAAAAGCATAGAGCCCTTTTAAATTTTCCAACTCTGAAAGCCAAAAGTGGTGTGAAAACCAGCATCATCTAGCTGACCCACTGAAATAATACTCTTGGTTAACTTAGGCACATGTCTCACATGTTTTAAAATAAATGCAGACCCATTTGCAAAATAAAACTTTATGTCACCTACTCCCACTATGTCACATGCATAGTCATTTCCAAGATGCACACAACCTGTCTTTCCACTGTCATAAGTGGAGAACCATTCCCTCTGGGGAGTAACATGGAATGAAGCACCAGAATCCAAAATCCAATCCTGGGAATATGCATCATCTGAAGTGGTAAGCAACTCTGTAGATAAACTAGACATGAAGAGAACATCATTGTCACTATCATGTGTGACTGCATTGATCTCCTCGATCTTCACTTTTCCTTTGTCCTCCCTTGGACTCTCTTCCTTTTGATTTGCACCCCAATTTGCATTCTTTTTCTTATCCTTTTGCTCTCTTTTCAGCTTGTAGCAATCCTTTTTCATATGGCCCTTCTTGCCACAGTGGTAACACTCAATGTTTTGCGCCCTGGTTTTGCTACGAGACTTCCCTCTTTCTTGGGACTTCCCCCTGAACTGTGATCTGCCCCTTTGCACATTTAAGGCTACATCCTACTTGTTGCCATCCATAGACTTCCGTCTAATCTCCTCGACCAACAAGCTACCCACAACATCATCAAATTTCAGTACTCCACCAGGTGCAGAGTTACTGACAGCTGTACAGAAGGTATCCCATGAGGATGGCAATGAACATAAGAGAAATATTGCCTTAGTCTTCGCAAAAAAATTCATCTTTTGACCCTGAAGCTGGCTGAAAATAATATTGAATTCATTCAAGTGAGAAGCAATGGAGACCCCTTCCTTCATCTGCAGCTCAAACAACCTCTTCATGAGGTAAACTTTATTAGAGGCAGTTTCCTTTTCATATGGCACATAGTTTCTTCCACAAATCTTCCGTAGTCTGCTCATTTACTACTGTGGAATAAATTGACTCTGAAAGATGAAGTCTAATAGTAGACTTTGCTAATGCATCCAACTCATTCCAATCATCCTCAGACATATTTGCAGGCTTAGCTTCAATCCCTGCCAAGGGTTTAATCTGCTTCTTTTGAATAAGCACATCCCTTATCTGTTCTTTCCACAAAGAAAAGTTTGTCCCATCAAACTTTTTAATGTTGAAAAACTCCTTTTCAGACATGGAAGAGGATGCCATAATGCAAATAAAACAAAATCCCAAATGCTAGTGCATACAAGAGAGAATCACACCAAATACCAAGTGCACCCAAATGTGTATGCCACAATAGAGTGAAATATCACCAAAACTCAATGCTCAAAGCATCAAAAGATGCATCTGACTCATGTGCATATACTATGCATCCATATGAGCAAATCTGGCCCAAAAGAAAATGTCAACTACAATGGCAATCCAAAATGCCAATAAGTGCCAAATGACTCGAGCATAAACACCGTCCACTGGCATATGCATCAATAATATCTCATCCAAGAGAGCAAAGCACTATCAGTGCATCACCTGCAATGTGTCAAAGCTGTCCCTCAGCATAAAATAGCATCGATGTGCAAAGCGTCCATAAAAATAGCATCCCACAAGGCAATTTGGCCTATCAGTGCATCCAATAAGGACCGCAATGCATCCAAATGGCCTATAAATCATCCACTGCAACCCAATACACACCACAAATGAGGGCACACTGCCCAAACTGCAACCAGAGTGATTTGCATAAGGTATGCTCAAGAAATCATGGTCCCATGGTAATGACCGCTACTAAAAATAGAAACTGAGATGCCTCAAAACATGGGCGCCATTGCATAATCGGACTCAGAAAGAAAATCTGCAAATATCTCTCTTTTGCCGGAACTCCAAAATCCCAACCGATGAGTGAGAAATGGGAGTCAACACTTATCCACTGCCATGTGGCATAAATCTAAGGTTTCAAAAACTTAGAATGAAAAATGCATAACAGAGAGACGAAATCGAATACACAGAGATCTATAACTCTGAAAATCCTCCACCGAATCACGCAAGAACTAATAGGTAGGGGTTTTTGGGCATCCGAAACACAATGGGACAGACGGTTTTGGAAACCGTGGTCTCAATCACTGGGTCCAACACATGGGCTGAAAAACGTTTTTTGAAACAGAGCTATTTGTAAACTCCACCGGAGTGTGAATGATGAGCAACATGAAAGTTTTAGACCTCCTGAGTCCACTGGAACTGACAGATCTGCAAATGGTTGCTCCAAACTTGAGTTCCAACACCCGGGCAGAAAAACGTAGGAACTGACACAGTGAGTCAGAAATCCAATGAAATGATCCCAGATTCAAGAATGAAGGTGTTTCCAAGCTCCTGAAGTGAAGTGGACACTAAAAGCAAGCAACAGTTGCCTCTACAAGTCAAGACGGCGTCTCTGTCATCGAACGGAACAGGGAAAAGCTCAAAAAACGACTTTTTCTTTGAAACCACTTAACAGGCTCTCAAAACCACTTCGCAAAGGCAAAGTGACTTTTCCAAAGGTTCCTCCAAGGTCTCTGCACACTGGGATACAAGTAAAGTCACCCACAAAGCTTCCCACAGAGCTTCTCCTTCCTCCCACAGAGCTGCTGAGCTTCAAGCATTCACGCAGGCTCAGCTAGATCACCCGAGCTCTGATACCAGTTGAGAGTGCTCTCAACGGAAGTAAGAACGGAAGAAGGAGAGAGAGAGAGACATAGAGCCACACAAGTTTGGTGGGTGCAGAATACCCTAATCTTCTTTTTCATTCATTTATATATGTGTTTGAGTATTGTACATAACTGGGGTAAAGGCACAGTGACCTTTAACCCCCACAGAACGTGTATAAAACCATCATAGTGAAATACAAAATATGAGTCCATGAAAATTACAATGGTATGGTCACACAGTGAGCCTATACATATCGAATACAAAAATATGTAATCAACTAGTGATACCCAATAAAAATCTATCTGATCAACTGATGATCCCAAAACTATGATATGTTATGTGCTACTCCTCAGGATCGGCTCTCATGCCAATAGTTGCAAGTATGCTCTCGTGATCCTCCACTGCAAGGTGCCATCATGGAGTGGATGTCACCTTGCGAGTGCAAACACGACTCAAAGTAATATTGATCACAACAACAAGATGAGAATAGTGTACTCCTAGAACTCAATATAACGACCATGCCTCTGTATCTACTGATAAGAGTGGCCACCTACAATCATACTATGAGCATTGAAGTGAATCCCATGCCCATCCACTGTATCCTCATTCAGCACACTCTTCACCATAGAGCATCGCAACAAGTAATAATCCACAGCCTCCTCATTGCCCTCTGAAGCAATGACTGCAAAGATATCACCAATACACAACATATATGTAAGCTGGTCATAATCTCTAGAGGAATTGAATCCTGCATCCTGATCATCATGTACCTCCTCCCAAGGCTGGAAGAGAGAAAGCAATCATCGTGCCCATGGATCAGCCCATGGTATCATGGAGCACCCTCCCCAATCATCATCAATGCATGCGGAGCAAAAACATGCAAACCATCGAGAAAATATCGCAGGATGAGACTCACCTATGCTCCTGATGGAATGGAAATCAAGAGTGCCAGACACTGAACGACAATCAAAAGGCCTAGACTGCCGATCAAGACTCCCAATGTCCATGCACCAAAAATACCGGCTCACCACCCTATCGTCACGCGATTAAAACAAGGAGATAGCACTAGTGGATAAGTGTTAGCTACACCACCGCACCACATCATGTGGATCCTTGAAGCAATTGGCACTTTGACGCAACTGGTATCAATGCAAAGCATGCTTCACGTGAGCACCTGCACCATCATGCTCTCCCTTATCGTGCCCTGTCTTGAAGTAGCTCCATGTGATCGGAATGCCAGTCTCACGGTGCCATCTACAGAACCAATAAAGCTGTCTAGTAGATTTGAACTGACCATCACAGCCGTCTATCTAGATCCAATGCCACTGCCATGTGACACCATGATCTCTCAAGAAACTATCATGCAAAGTGAAGCAATGCTGCAAAAAATGGGCATCATGCGATCGATCATCACTAATGTAGAAGTGATACTCTCGCACAATGACGCGTGAGTCCATGGTGCTACCAATGCCATCCACATGAGCCTGTGCATGATGATAGCTAATGTGCACAAATATAGCAACCTGAAATATGGCATTGAAAAAAAATATGACTATTGAAATAATTCAATATAGTGAGGCCATAAAAAAACCAATAACTCAAACACATCACCTGTTTGGAGAAATAATACTCCGATCGGATCTCATGCTGTGGTGCAAAGGTATAATTCTTCACAAAGTCCACCACTGAGACAACCACCCCTATAGGAAATGTCCTCAAACATGCACAGAACTGACGATCCTCCCACTTCGCAGTGTGTGAGTGGCATATGTAGCAGTATAGCTTCCCTCGAAAACTGTCAATGAGTACAACACGTGGTGTCTCCTTCCCCACAAGCTGCAACCTCCTCGACTGTGCACCACCATCTAATGTTAGGGTACTATACTCATACTGCTACCAACAACAATTTGCACATCACAAGTATCTAGTGCAACTCGTGGCACTCTAGCAAAATCACCACACAAAGTACACCTGCCTTCCACACAATCAAGGGAGTGGAATAAAGCATCGCCATCTCGTGTACACAATATGGAATGAATGAAGTCATGAGGGCTAGTAAGAACCACCCCCATCAAGGGACTGTAATACGTCATACATCAATCCAAAATCCACATGGTAGCGACAACAGCACGTGTCATGCTCCTGAGAGCATCGCACAAACCATGACCTGCATCGCTCAAATGACCTCTGCCCAATCCTGAACTCTAGGTGCAACTCTACAAACTGAGTGTACAACTCAATCTGGGTACACTCCAAAAAACATGCACCATGCTCAATGTACACACTGCGTGACACCCTCTTCTGCAATGGCTTCTTGAACACCGAGGATGCTGTGCAATGCTCCTCCCAAAACTATTGTATGAAGGACCTAGTGGAATCATCCAACAATCGATCGCTGCGAGGTGCATGACCACTTGAAGCCCAAAGAGCATCAATCTCACTATCCTCT